>NW_027633291.1:190000-194279 GCF_053919585.1 Euprymna scolopes
AGGCAATGTTAACAGGTTAAAATGTCCATCCTCGGGAGAGCTGACTTCTCACTTTGTGTCAGTGTGAGAGGAATAAATAACTCATTGCAGCATTTGACCGTTTCTCTACTCTTTTGAACTCGTGACTTCTGCTTATATCTTGAATGACTACAATTATTTTAGCCTCGTAACACTAAAATTTATATTTCATCTCATACCCTACCTTCAATTGTTCACTTCACCCAATAATCCAACATATTTATAATACTTTCATTTATAGATATAAACAAAGAACGTAAGCATCTCACAAAATATCACTCACTTCTATTGCGTTTTAGAAAGGTCTATACTGCTAAACCGCAATTCACCTTCGGTAAATACGTATTCGACGATCTCTCATTTTTTGTATCCTTAAACAAATATTTTCTATTTTATGTTCTCAAAGCATTGCTTTTTTTACTCCCTTCCTTAAAATTCGTACATATTTTCTTAATAACTGTTTTATTTTATCCTGTTCCCTTAATTGAGTATTGTTCAGTGGCTTATTTCTCGTAGACACCCTATATTTCTTATGGATTCAGCTTCTCTATAGCGTCAACAAAATAACATAATTTCAAATTTCCTTAGCGTTTTATTTTATCTATCTTATCTACTTCATGTCTTATACTCGTAAATACTTATTCTGGGTTATTATTTATCTTATCTGTTTTTCTAGTTATCTCTTTTTTCACCATTATTTATTGTATTTTATTCCCTGGGGTTCGCTTAATCGCACTATTTCTTGCAATCGTCTGAAAACAGTCTGGTTTGACACATTAACACATGGGGTACTATTCATAACCCTTTTAATTTGTGTGCAAGACTTAAAACGGTAATTTAATGGCTTACGCTGCATTATTCGATCCTCATTTGGCGAGGTTTTGAGAGGTCTGCCGGTTTTAAAAGAACTAACAATTTTTCCAGTATCATTGTAGGGTTTAACAACAAACAACTCGCTTGCAATGTTTCACTTTCTTTTAAATCCCACTAATGATGTGCTTTTCCTTGTGTAGCTTCACAATAGCTTGTCTCACAAAGTAATCAAGTTGTTGGTGTTTCGCCATGTGCCGCTTATGCAACGTTTACAAATGACAAAGTAAGACTTATTCTTTAAGGGACCGAATAGATTTGTATCTAGCACATTGTTCACGTTGTTTTCCTCAATTTTGTCGCTTACTTTTGGACGTTCCTATTTTGAAAATATTTTTTTTTAGAATCATGATTCTCTTTCTATCCTTTAGAAATGATTGAAATTTTACTATGTAATTATGGATGATAACGACTACCAGTTGTCAAAATTTCAGCTTTTATCAGTTGTTATTCCGAACAAATATTAGGTTTGACAAATGTGTCTCTTAGTTTTGGACGCTACCGAATATATATATATATATATATAAAATTTATATTATATATATACATTATATATGTATATATATATATATATATATATATATATAATTTGAGGTTGCTATTTTTCTACAGTAGGGTAACCTGTGAAATATAACGAGGATAATGCAAGAGTGTAGAGCAAGTTACATTTTCAATTTGTCTTTGCATAAGCAGTAGTTTTTTACTACCAAGTCATGAGCATGATTCGGTGTTCTAGTATGTAATAAGTAGATACCCTTTCAGGCAACAACGCTCATTGTTGAAAGAGAAATGTTTAGTGAAAAACGAAAATCAACTTTCAGCAATTAAAGGCTCTTTTTTATTAACGGGTAAAGGTTCAACTGTGCAGAGAACAGAGTTGTTTGGGTAGGATTTTTCAAATTTTATTTGTTTTCCTATTTGTTTATTTACCAATTTACCCGTGCCTTTATTCATTCATGTTCTTGTTGGTGTTAGGGAATAGCTTGTGTAGTGTTGGGGGGGTTGAGGAGTTTCGTAATAAAGCCAAATCATATGTAGATGTTATCTTATACAAATCTGCAGTTCGACTGTCTGCTGCCGATGCCCAGCTGAGATTAAGTGTATCTTAAATTTCCTTTTTTACATTTGTTTTATTTTAGTATTCCAAGTTTTATCTGCGATTTACCCGGATCCGTTGGCCATTACTTGGGCTTCTTGTAAATAATGGAGGGAACGGTAGGGAGTGAAAGGCGTAAGAAAGAAAGAAAAGAAGGGAGTAGGGAGATGGGTTGGGGAAGTAGGAAAAAGGGAGAAGAAGGAAAAGAGAAGACAGAGATAAGGTGAAAGAGAGGTGACATCATTTGTTTGTTTGAAGATTTGATTTCTCTCACTAAAAAAATCGGATTTTACTTGACCACTCTGATTATAATTACTATTTTATTTGTTCATTTAATTTTAGTTTAGTAATTGATGTACGTGTAAATTTATTAGAACTTACATAAGGACAGTAATTGAAAAACTCAGAATATATGGCATTACTAAACTTATGATGGTCAAATGCAATTATTTTTAATGGCAGCAGTAATGATTATTTAAAAAGAAGAATGATTAGGTACCCCTCCTAATTAATTGCTACTAATTAGCAATGATATAATGTTACAGCGGTCATATTAATTATTTGGAAATAGTAGTACCCACAAATATATGTGCATATGTGTCCCTGCATGCATAGACACCTGTGTTGTTTTTTATATGGTATTATCGATCAGTTTTGGCGGAAGGCTATATTGGGGTGTCATACTCTAAGGTAGTCTATGCACATGAGGCATCGGTTGGTTGTACATCTCCATGTGCACTTACCTGTACAGGTGCAAATCACCATAGTCATATGTAAACAATTTCCGTGTTAAGTCTTGGAAGTTGCATGTTGGGTGTGTTGGCGTTGGGCTGGGGGGTTGTAATGAAGGGGGGCTGAACCAAACTATTTAAATCAATCCCCTCTTTAATACAATGGTCAAAACAAATTTTTTCACTAAATTCTTCCAACTAATAAACCACCACTTCCAACCCAGCCATGTACTACACAAAATCTTTTAAAAAAACGCAATTAAACTCAGCTACAGCTGTACGGACAACCTAGAACAAATAATAAAAACATAACAGAAAAATACTTAATAAAGATGAAAATACAAACTACACCAGAAAGAACAAGTGCAACTGCAACAACAAATCTGAATGCCCACTTTATCAACAATGACTACAAACAAGAGTAGTATATAAAGACACAATCGCACCTAAAGAAAACTTAAACGACAAAAAATATTATATTGGTCTGGCCGGCACCTCATTTAAGGATAGATTCAGAGTACATAAATGCTCCTTCACAAAACTAACCACCCTAACAAAACCTCACAAAATACCAACTACCTACATCTAACCCAAAATAACCTTACACCAACTATTAAATGGAAAATCCTTAGAAAATCGAGCACAGGTAAATCCCTAAAATCCCCATGTCTCTTCTACCTTAACAAGTAACTCCTTATCTCCAATTGAAAAGACAGAGGCAAATTACTAAACAAAAAACAGTAAACCACCAAAAACTGTAGGCATTACAGATCACACTTTCTTAGCAACTATACACCTCTCTAAAACATTCAAGGACCAACTTAAATCCCCCTAACTATATATCCAATAAAACCACCCACCACAACTACCATGACATACACTCACCAACCCCCCAACCAACTCCCCACACCCCACACCACTTTACCCCCTCCCCCTAAGAATCCCCTAAATCAAAAAAAAACACATACCCCCAATCACCACCAACTCTAAACACCACATAACCTCATCTCACATAACCACCCAATAATCGGCACAACCCCCTCCCCCAGCCTCCCACAACCTACATGCAACCTCGACGACTTAACACGGAAATTGTTTACATATGACTACGTGGTTTTCTCCTGCACAGGTAAGTGCACATGGAAATGTACAACCAACCGATTCCTCAGGTGCATACACGCACACCTTAGAGTATGACACCCCAATATAGCCTTCCGCCAAAACTGATCGATAATACCATATAAAAAAAACAAAAACAGCAACACAGGTGTCTATGCATGCAGGCGCACATATGCACATATATTTGGACGCAAGGGCGGGCATATATGTGTATGACCGTTTCTTTAAAGTATATATGTGTGTACGTGCGCATGTGTGTATCCCTGTCTGCGACCGCTAGCCGACCCGCTCCAAACAATTAACAAAAAAATAAATAAATAAACCGAATCATAGCCCCCCGCCTCCAAACATAAGCGAACACCCAACAGCTCAAGACATACTTACTAAAAAATCACCTCATCAACGAGGCGCTAAAAGCTTTAACACTAAGACTCAAATTTTAATG
>NW_027633292.1:0-58367 GCF_053919585.1 Euprymna scolopes
GCCATCCCCAGACGAGATGTAGCCCTGAGGTGCGACGCAGTAGTGGTAGTGGTAACGACACGAAGGCGTAAGGAACATGGTATGGTGGCGGTCGTCCTCGTGGAGAGCAACGCTATGATAGCCATTCCAAGTGTCGGATACCATTTTGCGAGTGTGCAGAGGTATGATCCTGGCTTGGTGGAAGGGTGAATGGGTATGATGGGTGTCTCTAGTGGCGTGACGGTTGAGGGGTTGTAGGTCAACTGTCCGTCGAGGTTTGCTGGACTTCTTTGGGCAGATCACCATTTTGTGGCACCAGATAAGGGGACCAGCCATTTTCGGTAGTGATTGGTGGTTGCAAACATTGAAGGTGCTGGACTTGAAGTACTCTAGGAGCCATGTTTCCAGCTTCTCACGGTTTTCCTCTGTGGGTGGGTATGGGAGCGATGTCGGGTGAGCCGAGGGTTGTCGACGATGGGGACAATTACACGTCTGCGTTGTGTCTGTGACAACATTTGAATTGTTGGTTTCAGATGTCCAATCGATCGTGGAGAAGCTGATTGCTATAATCCCAAGGGTGACGTATGCTTCCTTTGACAAGAACAGTTTGTCTGTTGAGCCGGAGAAATAGACGATCTGTCTCGTTTCCATGGCTTTTCCAGACGAGGATGTCCCAGAGATTCTTAGAACCGTGGCGCCTGCGATGTCAATCCCACAATTATTGGCAGTAGTCATCTTCATGTGGACTGGATGCAGATGTCTCTTTTCCAGCCGAAGAGAAGTGTTGTGCCGGCCAAGCAGGACTGGCAACAAGTGCCAGCCAAGGCTTTGAAGGAGGTGGTGCGTGAAGGGATGGTCTCCAGTGTTGAGAGTCCGAGGGCATGTGCATCAGACGGGGTGGCGCAACCTATCACGTCAATGCAAGGCTGAGGGTCAAAAGGCCGCCGCTCCCATGCTCCCATGCATTGAAAAACTCATTGTATATATAGTGGTTGAGCTTTATGGCATTGATTGCCGCAGAAGGGACGTTGGCAATTGGGCACAAGGTGTTAAAGATGGCAGTGGCATCATCTGGGGTTGGTGCTGTTCAAACGGAGGGTGACTTTTGACGTGTCTGTCAGCATACACCCTCAAAGTGGTGGAGTATTCCACATTTGGTGCATGTGTGATTATATGCCGGGCATTTCTGCATGTTCCCCTGTCTGATTCGCTCATGGCCTGTGATGCCACAGTAATCACAAAGCTTGATACCTTTGGTGGAGTCACGAGCCGTTTTTGGTTTGTTGTGATGCTTGTATGTGGTCGCTGCGGCGGCTGTGATATCAGAGAAACTGAATATATTTCTGTGACAGAGAAAAGGTTGCTGAAATTACACTCATTTACAAAGGAAGACAGAGCATGCAGCTGTTGCAGTATGTAATTGTGGAAGGATGGCCAAAAGACAGTATACATCTTGACCCACAGGTGAGGACCATATTTTAACATGTGGAATGAAATGACTGTAAAAGATGGGCTAATTTTCAGAGGAAACTAAGTAATGGTCCCAACCACTCAATGGGCTGTGTTGAAAGAAAGATTGCATTCCACACACTTGAGAGTCAAAAAATGTTGTAGAAGAGCAAGAGAATGTTTGTACTGGCAAAATATGAACAATGACATCAGGGACTATGTTTCAAAATGCCCCACATGTAGAAAATATGAGGTAGCCAATCCAGTAGAGCCCTTAATGAGGTAGCCAATCCAGTAGAGCCCTTAATGGTCCATGAGATTCCTGAGAGACCCTGTAGGAGTAGATTTCTTCAAGTTTTCAGATAGGGACTATCTCTGTATACACATGAACAATTTCTGAGAAACTTATCATCTTCCAACTACACAAGCAAAGTCAATCACTAAATTTAAGCACTATTTCGCATGACATGGGATCCCAGATCAGGTAGTCACTGATAGTAGACCTCAGTTTAGTAACAAGCAATTTTCCACCTTTGCAAGAAAGTGGTGTTTTACACACACCACTGTCAGTCCTTACAATAGCAACACAAATGGGAAAGTAAAATCTGTGGTAAAAATGACAAAGAACCTCTTCCAGAAAACAATGAAAGATAAGGCTGACCCATACCTAGCAATGCGGGATCATAGGAATATGCTAGCTAAAGATCTCTTATCATCAGCACAGAAACTGGTGTCCAGGAGAACAAAAACACTTCTTCAAATCAGAGAGGATCTACTCAAACCAGAATTACCCAAAGCAAGTGTGGGACCAGGTACAGAAAAGACTTGTAACCCCCCAGACAGTGCAACAAAAAAATGATAGAAGAAAAACAGTGAGTCTAACATCATCTCCAAGAAAACCAAACCCAGAAAGGGTGAAGATGACACCTTCGGGAAGATCCTGCTAGGTTCAAGATCTGTACATCTTAAATTAAGTCTAAAGTAAAAAAAAAAAAAAAAAAATAGACAGAATAATACCTATTAGGCAAGGTAGTTAGTCCAATCAATGTTGGGGTCAATATCTCATTTTTGTCTGCTGCCTTTTATTAGATCTCTTTATTATTTACTTTTGTTTTTCAGAAAAGGGAAGATGTATGAGGGACTAATTAGAATTGTCACTGCTTAAGGTGGTGTCAGTGTAGTTTGCCTCTGAATAAAGAAACCATACGATAAAACTTTTTACACGTCTTGTGTTTTTTGTTATCTACTGTAATCCGCATATAAGTGATAATGAAACAAATAGACGGTGATAGCTTCATTCTCATCCCAGTGTATAACAGTTCCGATTTATTGTTTGTTTCTTTTCAGTATTGGCTTAAAATATAATAAATATCCGTTTATTTACTTTTATGAATGTAATTTTCTTTTCACATAAATACCTTTAGATAATTTTTTTCAAATTGATAAGTTAATTTTCACACAATGTTTAAAATACAATGTCTTTAAATATAAATAAGAATGTTTGTAACCATTTTTATCCAATTTTTATTTGCATTTGTTTTTTCAAACATTTTTCTAATACGCTCAATTACAAAGGAATTTGGAAGCATTTAAACTGTCGAATAGAAAGTTATACATTTAGTCGAACAGTTGAAATTTATGAAAGTAAATTTATGCATTGCAGATCGAGAAACAAATGTAAGAATGGTGGTAGCAGTTGAAAAAAAGAGATGCTCAAACTCTTTTACTCATCATTCAGCAATATGTTCAATCAGGAGCATAAAGTCACTGAAGGGTTTTGAACTTAAATGGATTCATTATTTTTTATGGTATCTTCCTGTAATTTTAACACAATCTGAGAAGACATTGGGAAATTAAAAAAAAAAAAAAGAAAATGTAAAATTCAAACAATCTTTATTTATGAAAAACAATATCTTTTAAATATTGCCCACTATTAGCTTCGCATATCTGTGCTTTTTTCAAAACATTATTCATGACAGATTGCAGAATCTCTGGGTTGCAATTTAACTCCCTCATTTCGTTCCCGATGTTATCCTTCAATTCTTGCAGGGTTTGGGGTTTGTTGACCGATACTCTTACATAGACTCTTTCTTTGTGTTGTGACTTGGGCTATCTCTTACATGAAAATGCCGTCGATAAACTCTTTGAGTCAATTGACCCCTGATTTTGGTAAAACAATTTCACAACTTGAGTATGTTGTTCAATGCTATCCTTATCCAAAATTAATTTCCAAAATATTATCTGTAAAATATCTGAAATAGAGAAAAAACATAATCATTAATGGTAAAATGATGAAGACTTTAAACCCTTCAGTAACTAGTAATTGTCTGTATTTTTGAGATGAGGTGTTTTCATTGATTGAGATTGTCGGACTGACTTCCTCATCTTATAGGCACAACGTTTTGGCCATTTTGCCCTCCGACCTTCACCAGGTGTTTTGGTTCGAGACTCCTAACAAACGGTTCCCCAGTTCGATACAAAACACCTGATGAAGGCCGGAGGGCAAAACGGCCGAAACATTGTGTCTATAACAACCAAGATGAGGAAGTCAGTCCAACAATCTCAACCTTCAGTAACTTTTTGGATATCCTGTATATTATAACTGCTGGCTGGCGAGCATATAATGCCTTGTCTAACAACTTTGTGGTAAACCATAAGTATGATTTAAAAATATATTTATATCTAAAATATCTACATAAATATACTTATTTGAAAAAAAAAAATACATACTATACATTCATAAATAAATAAATATATTTTCGTCAGGGGATAAGAATCAGGATATTACTGTTCACTTGCACTAAGTTCTTGCTGATTAGAATCAATTGTAACTCTATTCTAGTGTCGGGCAACGCCTGATTGCCTTGCTGGGCAAACTTGGTGAGTCAGAGAGTCGTGTGGTGGTTTGCACTCGGTCAAAAACTCCAGATGTCCAGAAAGACGATAGGATGCTTTCCTTTTTGAAGGTAACCGAAAAGAAAATTCTCAATAATAATGTAGAGTGACAACTGCCAGCCCAAATCTCGTCCAAAATAGAATTTAAAGATAAAGTTCTGTTTTTTGATTGCTAATAATATAGTTTGAAAGTGGAAGAATCGCAAGTGACATGTTTGTTTTCTTGGGTTGTGGTGCGATGTCGGTTATGAATACATATTTATAGAAATGACCCCACAGAGAATGACATGATAACCAAATTCTTTAGAATAAAAGAGAAAGAAAAAAAAGGGGGAGAAAAGAGAAAAGGAGAGAAAGAAGGATTTCAGGAAAAAGAAAGAAATGAAGAAAAGAAGAAAGGGTAACCTCGCATAGCCAGAAGAGGATCTAGCGTTTTTCATAAAGTCAGAATCCAGGAAGTGTAAGCAGTTTTTTCCCCATTTGCTGGCTGGAAGATACAGCAATCTTATTTCTTTTTGGCTTGTTAGAGACTCAAGTCCCCACTCTGTGAATATGAAGAATCTTAGAGTTAACCCCGAAATTGCTAAGTAAAAAGAGCCGTCTGAAAATTTGATTCCGTTAAAAATCCTGCATCCAGAGAACAATCTGTTTACTGAAATATTTAACTTTTCTTGTGCATGAACTGTATTTGAAATTATTTTATGCAAATAATTATTTTGTTAAGAAAATGATCTCTGATGTTTTCATTAATTATTAATTGCCTGTTTTTTTTTTTTTGTTTTTTTTTTACACAGTGATCACCACTTATCAAGGCCCGGAAGCCACTCAGGGATAAGGGTTATTGTAAGTACATCACGTTAGTGAGGAGATTTTATGAAGTGTTTAATTAGGGGGGCGGTTCATTAGGAATTTGTTAACATTAGACTTGAAGACATCCAAGTTGTAGTCTGGAGGGAAGCAGGCAGACGGAACAGAGTTCCACAGGCGTGCGGTTCTAAGAAAGAAGCTTTGCTCATGAAATCCGCGTTTTGATTTAGGCACAGATATAGAGTGGGGGAAATTTTTCACAGTGGATTCAGCTAGACGGGTGTTTTTGTGAAAGATTGGCGAGGGGGGACCAGGGATTGGAGTTCAGACGAGCACCTGCCATGAAAATAACGATAAAACAAGGATAGGCTCGCAACGTCTCTTCTGTGGGAGAGGGGTTGCAGGGTAGAGAAAAGGGCATCCCCCACTAAACCACGAAGTCTATTTTGTACTCTGTCAAGGCATGATAGGCTGTTTTTGGCAGCTCCTGCCCAGATATGGCAACAGTATTCCATCCTTGGCCGTACTTGGCTTTTATATAGATAGAGAATTGCATCAGTAGTGAGATATCTTCTGGAGCGGTAGAAGGATCCCACCATCTTTCCTGCGACCTTGGCAACAGACTTGATGTACGTGTTCCATTTCAGATCAGGAGTAAAGGTCAAACCCAGAAGCTTGTCAAAACACGGGGCCTCACCCAGACGAGAGCCATCCATCACAATTGATGCCAGCTGGGGATCAGAGCGTTGATGATGTAAGGATAGGAGTTGCTTTGAGAGTAACTCAGTTGTAATTGTCTGTATTTTTGAGATGAGGTGTTTTCAGTTATTGAGATTGTCGGACTGACTTCCTCATCTTGGTTGTTATAGTCACAACGTTTCGGCCGTTTTGCCCTCCAGCCTTCATCAAGTGTTTTGTATCGAACTGGGGAACCGTTTGTTAGGAGTCTCGAACCCAACCCTGTATTATTATTACTGGGGTACCGTGTTCAGACTCCAGCTAGGCTCTGGGACATAGTTGCTGATTCTCAGTTTTGAATGTTACTTTTCACTGACTTCATTCAGGTTTGAACTCAGCACTTTTTGGTAACTGTAAACTTTGATACAACAAAAACCAACTAAGAATTGTCCTAGTGACATATGGCCGAGTGGTCCTAGACGTATCAAGATTTATGATACCAGGACCATGGGTTAAACAGTTAATATGCTAATTTACTAATAATAATAATAATAATAATAATAATCTGAAAAGAAAAAAATATTGTAAAATTGGCAAATATTTACTCATAAAAAGTTTCTTCATTTTTTAAATAGACAAAAGACAATAAATGTGATTTTTATTGGTGGCAAACACAAAAGTGCTGCCAAATTTAACATAAAAGGACTCCTCATTTCCATGCCATGGTAACGTTTTAGAACTTAAGCATTTTTTTTTCTTTTTTTTTTTTTTTTGGTCTGGGAAATAAATTCTGTGCATTCTACTCTTTAGGACGATTTTGTATGGTTTTACGATTTTGCTAGTTGAACTTGGAGATAAAAAAATTATTAGTTAACTGCCCTAGGTTTGTAATTGTTCGAAAATGGGGATCATTTTATATTTATTTCATATGCAATACTAATCAGTTATGAGCAATTTTTCGACCCTTACACTGGTATAAATGTGTAATATATGTTCTGCCCACAATCAGAGGAGGAGGGAAGTTTAAAAAAAAAAAAAGAAAAGAAGTATCCCATCCAGCGTATCTCTTATTTGGGGAATTGAATATTCCCCACGATAAACGGACATTACATCATATCCAACCATCATGGAGAGATGGTAAAAAGGGGAACAATCATCTCCTCCTGGACGGATGATCAGAAAGCGATTATTGGTAGGACTTGTTTACCTTCATTCCAGAGCAGTAAGTAAGCAGGATCAATTTATAGTGGAAACCCAACTTCCCAAAAGGAGTCACAGATGTGGTTGGTAGTGGTTGATCACTTGATACACCTCGAGAGGAAGACAATAAACTCCTTCCCAATTCATAAAGGTAATAAACCATTTTCTGCAAGTGAGGGGGTAATTTGAGACTATGGTCTCTTGTGTAAAATCAATAGCCAATCTCCAAAATGTATAAATATTTTGACCCCCTCCCTTCACTTAACAATTCACCAAATTTTAGGAGATCAACCAATTTTAATAACATTTTCAGTATTTATTAATTAACAATCGCAGAAAATAATGATCCCATCATTGATTTTTAATCAAAGTGAAAATGTATTATTTAGTGTAAACAAATAACACCTTTACTAAAATTATAGTTTTAAGTACTAAAACAAGCAAAAAAGAAAACATTGTTTTTTTTTGTATTTTTTTTATGAAAATAAAGCATCGTAGATGTTAACAATTAAATTTTAAAATATTTCAGGAACATTACAAAAAATCCCTTTAAGTCTGTGTTAATAAAATCAATATAATTTGAAAAATCATTGAATTAAGTATTGTTTATTCAATATCTTCACCAAAAAATAAAATAATTACAAAAAATATTTCAAGCGATTCTAATGAGTTTCCGGGGAAATTTTCAAAATTATGTTATAATATTTCCCTTGTATGCATGAATGTGTAAACATCAGCGTAAGAATGTTTTAAATAATCTTGAGAATAAAATAAACATTTTAAATTGAGATCGCGTGTCACTAAGAAAAAAATAATTATAAAAAATGGTATGATTACTACTAACGATTAATTTGAAGAAGTATGGATGGGAAGAACTGTGAAAATATAAAAGTAGGTTTGAAAATTTCATTAGTAAATAATCATTTTCTTTCAAATTTGAATTCTATTTAATCATTAATAAAGAATAGTTTTAGCTTATTTTTAATAAATAATAAAATTTAAGAATAAATCAAGTAATTTAATAACTAATATTGACTTTTTGAACAACATTTTCAAACGTTTTATTTCAAAAGTTTAAGGAAAACATTTGTAAACAAATGTCATCGAGTATTTTAGAGTATTACTGAATAAAAAAAAATTATATCAAGTTAAATATAAAAAATTTTTAAATAAAAATAAAGAAATACTTACTTTGTACACTCAAAAACATTCTAATTAAATAAGCACTTTCTGTTATATTACAACAAAATTAAAATAATTAAACAAAATTATTACACATCCTATTATCCATACTTCTGTGAAAATCAGCAGGATTATGTATAGAGATGAATGGAAATGGAATCATGTCGTCTTTTCTAGGGCGACAATGTTATCATATCACCCTGTAATTTCAGAAAACTGATAATTATTTTTCGAGATATTTTTAAAACTGATTCATTCGGACTTTAAATTCAGACAAACTTTTGTGGGGGTGTTTTTCCGACATTTTTTTAAAAACACGTAAGTATACATTTTTCCTTTTAGAGATTAACTTTGGTCAATTATCTTTCAAACACAATCAAAATTTTAACGTATACTTATACGAAAAAACTAATTATGATCAGCCTCATTTACGACACATAGGAGTCTATTTTTTCGGCTATTTTTCCCCATACGGAACAGATACTACACTATAGTTCTAGCTAAAAGGCATGATAAAATGAAACTTGTATTCATTTATTCGGACATTATTAATTTATAGGCAACAAACCGTGAAAAGTGGCCAATGAACAAATATTTAGCAAATAAATGTTACCAAAGGGAAGATAACTTACTATCCTACCTACCTGAATAAGTCGTTTTTAACTTATTTTAAAGCATTTATTAAGTTTGAAGCCCGAGAGCACTGAAATTAAAATGAATGCTAGATGACTGACACGAGTTTCTCAGCTTTGGGGCTTCAAACATCGCTCAAAACTCGAAAATAAAACAAAATACTGGTAAAAATGCATACACTAAATATCACTGTAATATTTGTTGGATGGGTTTTTACGATTATTTTGTTTAATTTTCTATTTTTGAGCGATTATCCATACTCCAAGATGTGACCCTTGACCCTATAATATGGGTCATTTTTCTTGCTATCACGTAACACTGGGCATAACTTGTTTTTCGAACTGAATAAACACTTTGAAATAATTCAAAACACTAACAACTTATTCGGTTAGGTAGAATAGTTCTTTGATAATTTTTATTTGTTATATAGTTATTTTTGGTTACTTTTTTCGTGGTATAGTCTATAGCACAAAAAATTGCCCACTTATTCCAAAAACTGGTTAGAGTAGTATACACGAGCAACAACAACCAATCAGAATTGTTGATATGGATTGAATCTCAGCCAATCAGCGATCGGCTACAATTCTCTCCTCGTTGTTGCGCGTCGTCGTGTGTCCGGCGAGTCGTTTGATGGATGCCCGTCGTTTGTTATTATTTGCATCAGCATCACCCGCCGCCCCGCCCGCCCGCACGCCCGCAAAAAAACAAAACATAAACTCCCGTGTATGTTGCCCTTCCCCACTCTAAACTTCGGGCCGACGAAACTCTAAGGGCATTCGACACTTATCGAGAGGGAAGAAAAAAAAATATCCGTTTTTATTTTTATGTCAGTTTTTTTTTCTCTCTCTCTCTCATCGGAGCTTTACTGTTCTTCTCAGGCCGCCATCACCGTTTACGTTCGTTTACTTTTTATTCTTTTAAACTTGTCCTTTTTTCTTCGTGTTATGTCATAGTTTAAGTTTTAGTTGTACAAGAAAAAAAGAACTTAATACCAAAGTTAAGTATTGCAAAAATAGCATGTTTTGGTGTGAGTGTACCTTTAAAAATATATAACTTAAAAAAACAACAAAAAAAGGAACCTTCGTCTTGTGTGTATATAAAAAAAAGAATTGAAGAATAACAATTCAACTGATTGTATTTCTTCTTTTTCGCTATAAAGAGTAAATGTCGTAAATAGAAAAACAAAAAATATTTCATTTTACCTCAAAAGTTAACCGTTTTTATACGTTTGTGCACGTGACGTCTGGATTCTCCGATGCAAAAAAACTAAAAATAGAAAATCTTCCTATCAGAATCCGTGAATAAAAAAAAAAAAAAAAAAAAAAGTCTGCACACAAAATATATTTTCAAAACAAATTTTTTAAAATTCTTAACGTAAAATCTCATTCTTACTCACAATTGTATTATTCTTTCTTTCTGCAATTTTCGTCCCCTTTTCTGTTACTGGATGAGTCTATAACAGCTGGCAAGACTAGAAAGAGTCTAATAATACACGTTTTTAAGTTTCTGTAAGGATTTTAAACATCTCGTATTTTAACAATTAACACCTGTATAATGATCCCTTGTGACAATGTGGTAAAAAAATTCACTTTTGGAACTACAAAACTGTGTCATGCTATATAAGGATTATTAAATAATTTCTTTTATTGCATAGAAGACAGCTGGTCCATGAGTGAACTACTGAGAACATTGTTACAATAAACTACTCATTCTTTTTGTCTATACCTTAAATCAGGGGTAAAAAAAAAAGTCTTTCATTTATTGTCTATCTAGTCTTATTTCGTTTTTAGCTTCAGGCTAGCTAGATTATTTCTCTTCTCAGAGTGAATTTGAATTGCTACAACTACCAGATATCTTTTAGATCGAGATATATTTTCTCTTCTTTCAAGTTAAGAAAGAGTTAGTACTGTTATTTTTTTATTTTTTTTTTTTTAATAAATTATCAACAAAAAAAAAGGATTCTTTATCTTATTGTCTCGTGTCTATTCGCTGATTGAACATGCATGAAGCAGGTGTTAAAGACGCAGGAATAAAACAAAATTAAAGAAAATATAAAATAGACGCCTAAAAACGGATCGAAAGAACAACGAAATATGATGTCTCGGAGAAAGTCTACCACAATGAAGGATGGTAGAATGTCTACAAAAACAATATTATCAAGATTGACCGAAGAAAAATAGACTTTGATAAATTTACCTTTTACGTCACAAGGTTGTGCAGTTTTTGTTTATCAAGGACAGAACATTATATTTTAAGGACCGTATGTCACTAAGTTGATGGACAGACCTACGAAAACAGCTAATAGTTAAGATGTTTTAAAATAATATTAAAAGAAACGTAATAACACATACGTTCACTAATATACAACGATCGAACAGGGGGATTTTGTTTTTAGAATATTCGTTTCTATAACTTCGGTTAAATGGTTAGTTACGTTATAAACGGCGCGTTGTTGCGCCGCATTCATTCAGTTATTTTGTTTTAAACAGATGTTTAAAATATCCGTTACTTCAAGTTAAAAATATCCGCAAAAAACATTTTTTTTTAAATTCATCTCGTATTATTGACACTTCATAAAATTATTTCATTATATGATTTTATCAACTTCATACTTCACGTTATTTTTTCATTTGTGCACATTTCTTTCAATCTAAAACCGAAAACATTAAGTCTATCTAAAAGAAAAAAAAAACCCAAAAGAACCATACCATATCGTCATATCATAGTCGTTAGACAAACGGGTAACTCATCATACAACATTACTAGAAATGGCCAAGAACTGTGCAAAAATTGGCGTGAACCTTCGGGTCACCGAGACGGGGCATCAAGGCGGCCGTAAACACATGGAGGACACGTATGCCGTGCATTTTGAACGGAATCCCACCACCGGCCAGGCTGAATTCGCGTATTTTGCAATCTTTGACGGTCATGGTGGTGTCGAGGCCTCCAATTTTGCCAAAAGTCATCTCTTGGCTGAAATCACAAAATATGATTACTTTTGGAACAACGACGACACTGATGTTATGCAAGCCATCAAGTTGGGATTTCTGGATACTCACAAACTCATGGCGAAAGAACTAGGTAAGTAGTACAAAAAAGTTTTCTTAAAAATCTGTTTCTCTTGAAAAAGCCGTTCGGAGGATTATTTTTAAGCAATTCTTCCCTGTTTCTCAGAAACATCGTTCATGGAATAACTGAAGGACAAAATAAAGGAAGCGATGGTTATGAAGTTGCTGAAAGTAAACCCAAATGTTTATATTCTACTCTTTAAATTCACGATAATAAAATTATATTCATCAAGATATAAGTGAAATGCTATTGTTTAACCCTATTAAAACACTCGACACATAAAGGGTACTTCGTTTCAAATTTGTTTCAATTCTAACCATTAGTTGTTGCCAGAATGTGCAAAATTCTCCATTAAAATGTATATTTTAGGTACTTAGGATTATAATAGGCATCCGAAGGATTTCAGTACTTTAAAGGAGAATCCCGAGAGTTTCAGAAATGGTTGAAACCGTCCACGATTGTAAAACCACTGATGTCTTTTTTTGAGCGGCTAAAAGTTTTTCAACTATAACTCGCATGGTGAATGTCGTTTGGCAATTTTCGCGGCTTTCAAATCGTAAACTGCTTTGGCCATTTGTGGGATTAACTCAGTATTTTCTGTAAAAAATACTGAAATTCTCTGGATTATTAGTACCTTAAACTTAAATTTAAAAGACGCCGTTACTAAAAAAATGTTTTCTAGGAATTCTTTTTGTGACTGCTAAATTTTATGCATAAATTTATTTTTTAAGATAAGATAAAAAGAAAAATCTATTTTAGGAAAAAGGATTTACCATTTTGGTCTAATTCCAGGCATCAGTATGTGGATTAAGTTTTGCCGCCCCCCCCCTCTAATCTTTATTTCGGCAATGTCTAGAAATCTTTCCAACTAAAAAAAAAAAAAAAAAACTATTTGAAATTAAGTCAGATTTTTATTTTTGGAGAACTTCATTCCATAACGGATACGTACAATATAACCTAAGGTTATATTGTACGTATCCGTTATTAATCTTTTTCCGATATTTTCATTTTTTAATGTCTTTATTAAACTGTACAAATAACTAAAAAAAATTTTCTTTCTTTCAATAAAGATACCAGGACATTAAAGAACAAAAAGAAAAATCTGTATACAGATACGTGTAATTCCTTATGTTATCAGTGGGGACCATTTCTGTACGCACAAGCGAGCGCATATTTTTGCCTCAAACAAATAGTTTTCCGGATATTAAGCAATGTAATTCTTTATCTGTGGTGGTCATTTCTGTGCGCGCATGCAAGGAGTCACATTGCGTACTATCTGGAAAACTGCTTGTTTGCAGCAAATTTAAATGTTATATTCGTTTTCAGCATACCAGAAAACCCTTGAAAGTCTTTGTTAAAGGTGATTATTAAGGTGGGGGTAAGTAAACATTTACCAAAACTGCTTTCAGGCAGCCCCTTCAAAAAAAAAAAAAAAAAAAAAAAAAAAATATCACTAGGTGGCCAGCATTGTACGTTAAATTTATATAAAAAAAGTAATTTGTTCAGATCATGAAAAGTATTTCTCTGCGCCACTTTTAAAGTATATATTGGTTTTCAGCATTCCGAAAACCTATAAGTTGTCATTGCAAAGGTGTTTTTTTTTTAGTTGGAAAGATTCTAGACATTGATCCTTTATTTTTATTTGGTTACGACGAAAGTAGTAAACACTTACTTCGCTACAAGTCTTTTGGCTTGAGCAAAATGCCTTTCCTCTTTTGATGGAGAAATTCCTTAAATAATTTCCTTCAAATAAAATTAAGTGTATATGTAATGATAATATATTTAAAAAAAAAAATGCGTACAACAATGACCACCACTTCTAACAAAGAATTACATTGCTTAATATGTGGAAAAAATACCTATTTGTGAAAAACTTTAAATGCGATATTCGTTTTCAGCACAAAACCATTGAAAACAAGTTTTTTAAGGTAGGGTTTGTGTTCTATGAGGCCACAATAAATAACAGGTGGCCATAAAGTGGGAGCTCATTTTACGTTAAATTAATATAGAAAAGTGATCCCTCACTTTTCGTTTCCTGGAATTTTCAACGTTGTTTTCGTTTTCAGCCCCCCTCCTCCCCCTGAAAACCTTCATTTTAAATGATTTTTTTAGGGAACAAAGATGTTGCACTTTTACTGTAAAAAAAAAAAAAAAAAAAAAAAAAGAATTCTGCAGAAATAAGCAGACTCCTCATTGGTCGGTTTGTCTGCCCATGATTTTGTTGGCCCCTATCAAATTGCTTATTACTAACTGCCGAAGATATTCTTGGCGCCAAATTTATCTTTTCAGATCACCAATTTCAACATAGACTCAGGTTGAAATGGACATTTGAAATTCACTCGAGGCTTGTAGTCTCAAAATCACTTTGTCTCATTGAGACGTTTTAATGTGGGGCGAAATGTTATCATTTGCAAACACCAATGTCCTTATCTTTGACGAATTATATTATCACACACGGTTGTGCTCTGTATCAATTGACTTTCATCATTACAATATAATGTCTCTGAGACGAAATTAAGGTCTACAGTTTGACCTGCCATTTGTCCGCCATTCGGACGGTTATCTACAGTGAACTCCACAAGGCTACCGGATTAGCAGTATCCATCTTGGAAGGCATCGCTCAACTCTTCAACATGTAGCGTTCTTTGTTAGCAGAGTTTTGTATCCAGCATATCACGAAGATAAACTATTACCCTTTTAGGGTGTTACCAGCCCAGTATGGCAGATAGCTAAAGATGCAGCATCTTTTGCAACTTGAATCTTTTTGCTTTAATAAAATTTATGTTGAAGTTTAAAAGGTGAGCCTGTTGTAATTTTCTGGTTGGTTTTCTTTCATTCTGCCAAGGGCAAAAAACAATGTGAGTGAATTTCTCACATTATCCAATGGTCAGTAGTTCAAGAAATTAATTATTATTTTTTTTTTTTTTTTAAGTTCTATCTAATTTATTAATACGGACTTTAGGGGCTTTTTTTCGTAATATTCTTGAAAAAAAAGTTTATTTTTTATTGTTACAATTTACGAAGCTTTATTTTCAGTAGTAAAAAGGAAAAAAATTTTTTTTTTTTTTTACTACTGAAAACCAAAGCTTTATAGGTATTTTTTGTTTAAACAAAATACATTTCCACTAAGGTTCAAATAAAACTAATTATATTCCGTGTTCATTATTTGATAAATACTGAAAATTTCATTAAAACTGGTTAATTTCCTAATTTTTGGTGATTTTTTTTTTTTTTTTTTTTTTTTTTTTAAGTAAAGAGAGGGGTCAAAATGTTTATGCATTTTGAGCATCGGCTATTTACTTGGCACGTACCTGACAATTTTAAAATCAATTTTAATTATGAGGATGAAAAAAAAAAAACGTTTCAACACTTTTTGGTCTTGAGCGATAAAAAATTAATACAAAAACCTGGAACATAAACAATGAGTAATGAATCGAAGTAAAGTTCTATAGCGAATTATAATTTGTTTTAAAAATTAAAGTATTTATAAAAATATTTGGCACTTGTACATTACTGCAACGTGACAACTTTTTTTTATTTAATTTTAAAGAGCGCACAAACAAGGGGAGACAATTCAATTTCAGGACCACAACAATAACGCAAAATATTAATCTCACAGGACAGGAATACTTAAAAAAAAAAAAAAAAAAAAAAAAAAAAAAATTCCTTATGCACTTATGTTACCGTACTGAAATAATTTTTTTGAAAGTCATTTTTAACATGCGCAAGGGAAAGTGTTTTGTAACTAGTCTGCATTTCCACCTGACCGCGGACCTGAAGAATCTTGCCACCTTCCCTTTTTTTTTTTGTTTTTTTCCAGCGGATCATTATCGAGTCTACCAGATTATCACCCCAAAAAGTAAAAAAAAAAAAATCCATATTAAACTATTTGTAGGAAGTGCTCAGTTTCTAATGCAACGGTCTAGTAAACCGAAACCGGTCACCCATTTTAGAATCACTCGACGTTTTTTGGCCAAATTTCGCCTTTTTAGATTGTTAAAAGCGAAATTCAAAAAAGGGTCAACTACTTATAATAAAAAAAAAAATTTAAAAAACCGAAATTTGGCCTAAAAACATCGTGTGGTTTTAAATTGTGTAATCGATTTATTGTTTGCAGCAAAAATCTGCGCGCTGTTTGTATAGAAATGGTCACCACTGATAACATAAGGAATTACATTGCTTAATATTCGAAAAATTACCTTGTTTGCGGTACAAATAGTCGCGCTTACGCGTACAGCAATGGTCACCACTGATAACATAAGAAATTATACGTATACATATTTTTTTCTTTATTTTTTTTAAAATCCTCGTGTCTTTATTAAAATATGAAAGCAGAAATAAAAAAAACTTTTAGCCAATAAACAAACAAAAAATGCTCGTTCACTAGGTGGCCAAAAAGTAGGTCCTCATTTTAAGTTAAATTTACATGGAAAAGTGATCACCCGCTTTTTGAAAAAGTAATTTTTTCATATAAAAATTATTTCTCTGCTATAGAAACGCCAAACGGTTAGCACACCGAAATCTACAAAAATATATTTCTATACGAACGTGAGATGGATCTTTTTAAAGTAAAATTTTACTGATTCTTCATGTTTGGCCTCTTAACAATTTAATAAAAGAAAAGGAGTGCTTATGCACTTATGTTACTGCGCTGTTTTTTAATAGTATTTTGGTATTATTATACAAACACCGTGACAGCGAATTAGTAAAATCTTTTACGTAGTATTCTGTTACGTTTCGGTGTGCTGAACACGAATCTGAAAACTGGGTTAGGGTTAGGGTACATTTTTTCTACTAATTCGCTGTCACGGTATTTGTATAAATTTACCAGTATTTTCAAGTTAGATTTAAGTTTTACGATATCTTTGTTTTTTGCTGTTGTTGTTTATTAAATTGTTAGGTGAAAATACAAAATACTTACAAAACACCCTTCTCATGTTAATAATGGCTTTCTAAATAATGTTATTATTTTAGCACGGGAACATAAGTGCATCTGCATAAGTACCAAAAGTGTGAAACTTGAAAATATTATTTAAAAAATAGTACGATAGTATTATTTTACACGATCTCATTTACTTTTGGTCGTTTTCAAGTCTAATGTAAATAAGTTCTTGTTGGGTTGTCCTTACTGATCAATGATCATGATCATCACGGTGTTGTCTCACCGTCTACATAACACTTACTTACCTTTATCCTAGAGTGGCTTCTGGACCTTGATAAGCTGTGACCCCCCCCCCTTACTTAAGTAAAAACAAAACAAACAAAAAAACAAAAAAAAAACAATAATCAATTAGGTTCATATTACCTCATCCCACCCGTCCGTACACACATAAAGACAATTTCAACACCGCGAAAACATCTCGCATTAAACAAAACAAAGAAAAACGTGTTTATTTCTCTACCTTTTTTATTTATTTATTTTTTGTTTGTTTTTTAACGGTTAACAACATAAACGGGTTTATAAACAAGGAAAATGACCCGTCTTTATTTTTTAATTTCTTGTTAACAATAAAATCTGCTCCAGATTATTCGGTTTTGATTGAAAAAAAATTTTGTTAGAAATTCAGAAACGAAAAAAATGTGTCACTAACGTTTGCGCACGTAATCCACGAAAGGCGGGAGTGAAATTCCGTTTCAGTTCTTTCCTTCTTACAAGTTTTCTATTGCCTTTCATTCCAGTCAACGACGTTACAAGTTTAGAATTTTTCCAGATGCAAACGTAGCATAGGCATCTAAAAAATTTAAAGGAGAATTCCGAGATATATAAACAATAACTAGACGATAAATTGTGTGGAGAATTCGACCCTTTAGCCTATTTTCAGATTAAGAAAATCACTAGGGACTGCCAAACAACTGTGAAGATTGGACTGTATGTTTCCGTGACGTCAGATTTGTGTGTACCATACGAACTATGGAAAAGCAGAAGCGACTTAATGATTTTTTTTAAAAACCTTTGTTTATCTTCTTCAAACTGCAATTAATAATTAATCTTTGTTATAATTTTGTTAGGTTTTAAGATTTACACAGTTTAATGATTAATAATATTATAAACATTTGTATATTAAATATGAAATACGGTTTTACTAAATGTTCTTTTGGTTACCTACAGGCTTCCATATTTTGTTCAGTAAAGAGACAAACAAAATATGAGGGAGGGCTGCAAAATGCTTAATATTGTGCAATAATATTTTCAAGTTGGTTTTAATCTGGCGATAAAATAGCTGACAAGAGTCATGTTTATATTAAAACTTCATATTTAAAAAAAAAATTAAACAATTAAAAATCTGTAACGGAACATTTTGAAATAATGGAATTTTAATCGTTTTAATCTTTTAAAAATTAATGTTTATGAAGTTTCTTTTTCTTGGCAATTCAACTGATTATAGTATATATTAATTCGAGAAAACGCTATTTAAAAAAACAACATAAGTTTATATCAATTTTTTAATTGCAACTTCAAGGTAAATTTTTGTTCAATATGTGTATTTAAATTTTTAAAAAATATTTTACTTATTTGAACTCTTATGTTTTATAATAGAAATTTCGATATATTTGAATATATTTTGTTCGAATTTAAAAAAAAAATAAATATGGGGGGAGGGAACACGCACTAAAAAAGTATTTCCCCTCGTATATTTTTACGAAAACTGCATTTTATATGTAACGTGGCCTGTGTGTGTTGGGGAGGGGGTGGGTGATCAAAACAACCCTGTTTTTAAAAAAAAAAAAAAAAAAAAAAAAAAAACGTTGGTCGGGTGTTTGGAGGTGTAAAAGAAAAAAAAAATGTTTTAGTAGGAAAGTAGGCTTGAACCCCGAACCTCTGACGTGGAGATGGAAACAAAATGGATAAAAACCCTGGGACTTAGCCATTTCGGCCACGAGAGAAGAGGAATGAAAAACATCTTAATTTAACGTTTATAAAGTGAAATTAACAGGTGCGAGAACCTTAAGTCACGTGATGTTTGACCTTGAAATATGACGCGGCTGCAAGCCAGTTTTCGCTTGTTTTATACTGAAAAGCGAAAGATACACGGGACGCTCTAAAAATCTGGAAAAAATAACGTGTGAAAGTTGGGCAAATTAAATAGACAGGCGACCCCCGTTCATAACTCATATATATTATCACTTAGATGTGATATAAAAAGTTTTAAGAAGGAATGAGCCAACCAAAAAGTCCAGCGAAAAAAGCCTTTTACAGACATACACAAAAAACGAACACACACATACATACACACACACATTTTCGCTTATATATATATATATATATATATAGACTAGCGGGGCGTACGCGGCGTTGCCTGGGTGATTGTAGGTGTGTGTGCTCAGACGGGGGTGGAGGGTGTTAATCAAAACATAAGAATAAGCGAAGTAAAAAAAAAAAATAAAAATAACGCGAAACAGAAAAACTAACGTTAACCCCCCCCCCCAAAAAAAAACACATGAAAAATGGCTTAAATAACCCTGCTTTAATATTAAAATTTAAAAAATCGAAAAAAAAAAGACATTTCACACCACGATTCGAACCCAAAACCTTTAGATAATGAGGCCGCGCTCTAAGCAACTGAGCTAAGACGACGTCAACGAAATTGTCGCTTTTTCAAATATTTAAAGTAAATCAGGTTACGACGTGGTATGACGCATGCGCAGAAGCGAACTGGTCATGAGAGGGCGGGTTTTGCTGACCCCCCCCCCCCCCACCTGTAGAAAACTGTTGATTTCAGGGTGAAGGAATTAACGTTTTTGGCCAATTTTTCGATATTTGTCAGGCGACGATTGGAAGTTTAAAATGATACCGATCTGGCGAAAATCCGTGACCCGTGTCGAAAGTTTTTGCGAGGCAATGCCGAGGCATACAAACACACATACATACAAACATACATACACACACATTTTCGCTTTTATATTTATAGATAGATAGATTTCATTCTAAAATGGATAAGTATTGAAAATTTCACCATTAGTTGATTTTTTTTTTGCTAAATTTATTGAATACGGGTATGTTTTCACGTTCGGAATGTCTACTACATGGGAACTTTATTTTAAAGCGCCAATTATGTAAACACTATTTTCGTCTCACAATTTCATTATTTTCGTTCGATGAAAAAAATTTTTTAAATTATTACTGGTTTATTTTGCCCTTCTTTTAAATGGTACAAAAGTTATACTGATAATATTAATTTATAATAAAGTTACATCGTGTTACATATAGAGTGGGGTAATTCTGTGGTGACTTTTGGCAGTCCCTAAAAATCACTTACCTATTTTGGCAAGGTTGCTAATTTCTTTTCTTTCTAATATTTCATAAACATGCCTAATTCTAATTTAATGACTTCCGCCCCCTCCCCTCAAACGCTGAAAACCTACCATTAACCTACCCCTCACTTCAAACAAAAAGAATCGAAGAATAAATATAATATTAAAAGAAGTGAGGGGAAGGGGGCTATTTGCAGTATACACAACAGAACGGTAAGAAGGCCTGTTAACTGAAAAATGTCTACAGGCAATGTAGGTAAGATTTGTCAGACTGTCAGTACTATATGAGGGCCATTTGAAAAAGAGCAAAAAACATTTTTAAAAAGGAACACAGTTCAATTAATACTGAAACTGAACTTTATTCAATACTAGCGGGGCTACCCGGCGTTGCCCGGGTTTTTCGAGGTGTGTGTGCTCTTAAATAAAAAAGAAACCGGGGGGGGGGGGGTAAAAAAGTTTTGGTAAGTTGGTAGGATCGAACCTGAAGCCCTGAGGCGAAGTTGGAAAATAAAATGTGAAAACATGAACCGTTCGGCCAGCCAGAATGAGTTACTGAAAGATGTTTGAATTTATTTAAGTAAGAACAAAATTGACAGGTGCCCGCAGGGAAGTCGTAGAGCGTTACAACGACGTAAGCAATAGCTATTCAGCAAATGAGGTCAATGACCAGGTTTGTTTGTTATAAGCGAAGTAAAAAAAGAAAACAGAAAAACGAATGTTAAAACTTATCTGAAAAATAAAGCGGGGGGGGGGAATCAAAACATTGAAAACAAAACAAAAAAACTAACGTAAGGCAAACGAACGATGTTAAATGTAAAAATCTGAAAAAGAAAACAGAAAAACGAACATTAAAACTTCTGGAAAAAAACAAAAAAACACGTGAAAAATGACTTAAATAAGCCTGTTTCGATATTAAAATTTAAATCAGTGGGTACCCGGGTGTTTTGGGGTGTCTCTAAGAATAAGCGAAGTAAAAAAAAAATGGAAAAACAAACGTTACGTGAAAAATGGCTTAAATAACACTGGTTCAATATTTAAATTTAAAAAATCAAAAAAAAAAAAAAAAAAAAGACATCTCGCACCACAGTTCGAACCCAAAACATTTAGATAACCACCCAACGCGCTAACCAACTGAGCTGACACGACGTACATGAAATTTAGTCAGTTCTTCAACTATTTAAAGTAAATCGGGTCATGACGTCATCTGATGCATACGTAGAACCGATCGTCGTCACAAGAGGACGGTTTTTGTTGACCCCCCCCCCTTCCAAAAATTGTCGATTTCGGGGTGAAAAAATGAACGTTTTTGACCAATTTTTCGATATTTTTCGGGCAAAGGATGGAGCTTCAATATGATACAGTTTGTGAATTTTTGTTCTGTCTGTCGAAAGTTTTTAGCAGACACACAAACATACACACATACATACATACATTTTCGCTTTTATATATATAGATAAAATATAAATATTATCTATGTAAAATTAAGTAATTTTAAAGCAATATACAATTTATTACTGATAAAACTGAATTATGAATTTAGGGAATAAACAATTAAAGAAACATTAAACGCAACTATTTTTGGGCCTTCGGAACAAGATCAGTGTAGTATCTGTTTTGATGCTACACTTTACCTTTTCTGTCTTCGGTTGGTGTAGGAGAAATCTTTCATGACAGATTATTTTTGTTCCTATCCAGAGTGTCCCTTATTGGGAAGCTGGATTTTTTTGCCCACAAGATTATATGTTGAAATATTTAAATAACTTTTGCTTTAAATACAGAAATTATATTTAAAGTTTTGGTTTTCTCTTCTATGTCCATTTCCCCCATGTTTTTCATCAAAAATGTGTAGCGTATTAGTTGTCTGATAGGCCATCATCAGTGATCGCTCACTGACAGTAACCTATGGTGTTCCCTGGAGACCAAGTGACAAGTCTCCCCAGATTTCCAATGGTCTCCATCTCTTGACCACTTGTGCAGATGATTGTATGTTATCGCAACAGCCGTTGTCACTGATTTCTCGTTGGCATTGGCCATTGGTGTTTCTTGGGGTTTGGGTGACAAAATGCCGTCTCAAGTTACCAGATTTGAACTGCACACTTTCAATGGAGATTTGGTTAGTACTCCCCCACCTCGGTCTTTCCATCCTCCCTAACCCTTCACAACTAGTTGGTGTGGCACCAGTCGAGGTCATCTACACCAGTTTTTTTTATTATTATTATTATCTATATATTAATATGATAGCATGTGTGTTCTTTTGTGTGTCACGCTTACATCTGGGTTGTTTAATTGTTATGTTCTATTTCTTGTCATAAATAATTTTGCGAAAAATTATAAGTTTCGGTTTCGACTATAGCTGATGGCACTAAAATCATCTTTTCTTTTTTTCTTTTTTTTTATATAAATAATTTTATCCAGAATTCTTTGTAAGTTTTTGTTTCAGTTTCGATTATGGTTGAAGGAACTAGAGTTATAATAATATTATTATAATATAATAATTATTTTGGTTTCGATTCAAGCTAATGCACTCAAGTCACATGGGGATATATATATATATATATATATATATATATATATATATATATATTATTTTTTAATTTTTTTTGAAATCGCAACTTTATAATATATAAAAATTGATAGAACATTAACTTTATAATAATATATACAAAATCTGCAAGAAGAATAAAATATCATATTTAAACGTACTTTACGACCGGGCTTTACCAGTCATTCATGCTAGCTTGGATAAATACTTTTGCAGTTGTAACAAATACCTACAATAATATCAGATCGTCTCTATTTACACTAAACATCTACAGAATGGCAGCATCAATATATGACATATGAAGGAGTCCCCTGTGGAATTTCCACAGGTCCAGCTAATTATTATTATTATTATTATTATTATTATTATAAGAGTGCTTGTGCAGTGTACACACATGTATTTTAAATCTTATTTCTAAGTTAAATTAAATTTTGGGTTTACTGTACACATAAATTCAAAAAAGTTATCAAAAAGCAAATATATAACAAATAAATGTTATCAAAAGCAAGATAAGTTACTCTTCTACTTATCAGGAAAGGTTTTTAGTGGTTTTACTCACTTTAAAATGTGTAATCACTTCAAAAAGCATACAATGTTTATCGATATATTTTAAAAAGAAAAATGTCGGCATGCTCGCTATTGAACTTGGTAAGTTTGGGAAAATGAGTTCAAACAAACAAATTATACAAAATACTGTTAGAAACACACTGAATATATGTCCGCCTATGTCACAGTAACATATCTTGAGCAGGTTTCTAACAGTATTTTGTATAATTTTTTTGTTTAAACTCGTTTTCCCAAACTTACCGTGTGCAACAGCAAGCATATCACCATTTACATTTTTCAAATACATCGGTAAACACTGTTTTTCAAGCCAAATAAACACTTTACATTAAATAAAAACACTAAAAATTTATCCAGTTGGTAGAAAAGTAACTTATCTTGCCTTTGATAACATTTATTTGTTATATATTTGTTTCTGGACAATGTTTTTGAATCTGTGTATAGTAAAACAAACCCATCTTGTAAACTATTTAGTTAAAATGTTATAAAAAAACAAAAACTTGAAGTTTTAAATATATTTCAAAGAAATAAATTATGCCCGGTGCTAAAATATTGAAAATTCATTGATCATTAAAAAAAAAAAAAACTGCCATTAAAAATGCTAACTTCAAAATATTTGGAAATACTCAGTGAAAAGTTTTATTTATTAAAAGAACGGACTGAAAATATATAAAGATTGTTTTTCTTCAGTAAAAAAAACAATAAATAAAATGAAATATTCGACTTTCTCCGATAGAAAACAAAGTTAACTTACTATATTTTGTTAGATTAAAATTATCCCAATGTGCAATTATAATAACTATTATCCAAATGGAGAATTGTTCTTTCTCTTTAGAACATGCATGGACAATCTGTAACACATATTGGTAGCCATGAACAATCGGTATCCATATTATTTATGCCTGTTAGCGTGACCACGTGGTTGAATACCAGAAACTTTCTATACCTACAAGTTAATCAAGAAGTGATATTATGTTGTCATGTTCACTGGCCTACTCTCTTGGTGGTGGTGGTAGATGAACATAGACAACGCATGACCCCAAAACTCACTGGTTATCTATTAGATGAACGTGGTATATTACTAAACAATTTTATATTAAATGTAATATGTTTACCTGCTGTTTCTTATTGCAGCAACATTAAACATGGCAACAGTTTAACATGGGGGATGGGTGTCCAGCTCCCTCAAAAATATGGTACTTTAGATGGGTGTAAAATTTGATTTAATCAGACCAACTGCCATTCTTTCCTAGGATGGATCTATATTTACAATTGGGCAAATGACATCATGGAGAATTTGGGGTCTTGCTTTTTCACTTGGCTATTTCTTGTCTTAATCAACTTTGGAAATCGCAGCAAAGGAGATATAGTCATTTGTGACATCCTCTTCCTTTTCACAATCCACTATGGTCTGTATATTGTGGTTGAAACATACTTCAAATGCTGCTCCAATAATTTTCTATAAATATCTATGGATAAAATCTATCCATTTTTTTACTGACTCCCCAAAAGCGGTTGAATGTGACCCAATATCGTTTCCATGTGAAGGACATTGTTTCGGTGAGCCATGAAACCATGTTACGAGACAAACAGCTAAATGTATGAATACAAATGATAGATATACAAAGTGGACGGGCTGATTGCGACAGTACAATCTGCTGGGAGAAGTGGTCAGAAGAAAAACTGGTCTGAAATGCTAGACAAGAAAGGCTTATAAAGGCAGCCCAAGGCAAGACATTATGCATATTAATGCATTTAAAAAAATAATAGTAATGATACAAAGAGCAGTTTTTGACACGCTGCAGTGTAGTGTGAACCACCTGATATCATGCTGGAAAATTTTGTAAATACAATCCACAAAACCATTTGTAAAAGTTTTAATAGTGTAACATTAAATCCTGGAAAGGTTTAGCAGAGAAGACCTGAGAAATGATATGTATATGAATTTTCCACATGCATCTTTTTTACAAAGGAGTCACCACTTATCAAGGCCTGGGGGTCACTGAAGAATAAGAGTTAATGAGTGTACAATAGTCAATGGGACAATATCGTAGTAATCGTTAATAGTGGAAATTTGGTAAATTGGATTACTTAAGGGGACGGCTCATCCAGAACTTGTTTACGTTGGACTTGAAGATGACCATATTGTAGTCAGTTGAACAGCAGGGAAAAGAAAGAGTTTCACAGGCGTGCAGTTTTAAGAAGCTTTGTTTATGGAATTTAGGTTTAGGTACAGATAAAGAGTGGGGAAATTATTGATAGTGGTGTCACTAGACGAGTGTTTTCATGAAAGTTTGGCAAAGGGGAATCGTAGATTGGAGCTCAGATGAGCACTTGCCATGAAAATAACGATAAAGCAGACAGGCTCACAATGTCTTTTCTGTGGGAAAGAGGCTATGGAGTCTATTTTGAACTCTATCAAGGCAGGATAAGTGGCAACAGTACTCCACTCTAGGAATGGAAACTTAGAAACTGTAGCAGTAAAACGTATTCTTACACTAATGAAAATAGAAATAAGACAAAGATGTAACTACCTGGTTAACAAAAAATTTAATCGGGACAACTTGTGATGGTCATATTCTGTTGATCATGTTTGATGAAATATCTAAATTTTCATGAACAGCGAATGTTAATGGTATCTCCCTTGTCAGCTCACATCTACATTTGATGCTTGTAGCACAATCCTGCAAATTGTTTGTGGCTTCTTATAAAACAGTATCAAGAAGGGCTATTGCTATCTAATGAATTAAGTCTTATACATGTGCACATACTAATTGGAATTACTGTTCCATAATTGCAATGGAACAGCACACAAATGAAACTCTTAAAGTATATCAATTGATAAAGAAACTCTTTTACTTTGAAATTCTTTGAAGGAATTTTCAATGGAGAAATTTTCTTCACAATTTGACTTCTCAGAAAACTTGGAGAAAAAATTGTGTGATGACTGAAAATAGAAATCTAAAAGTGAGGTGGGAAATTGCCGGCCGAATAGATTAGAAAGTAATGAATGACATTTTTCCTTTATGGATATAAGTTAACAAACCAACACCTGAAGTGGAAGTATATTGAATCCCTGGTATTAATTTGAGACCAGACTGAAGCTGTAGACCAGAAGGTTAAAGAATGGCTCCCTCCTACTGACATGGGGATCCCCCTACCGCCTTCTGAAGTTCTTCCTTCTAGCTTAGAAGCATCCTGAGAGGACACTGAACTGCCCGATAACAGGAATGGTACTGTAGCCAGAAACCGACCTAAACATCTGCAACTATGGAGAGAAGGATTTTCCAATGCAGCACCGTCTTGTCTTCCCTTAACCAGTGCAACTTAAAAATTTTGTAGATTTCAGTAATTAATGCAAAGTACTGCATAAAAAGATCATGTAACAGTTGACTTCAAAAGACATGCAATGTATTCACCAAGAAAATTAGGTCAAACACTATTTTTCTTTTTGTAAACTTGTCTAATCATAATTCCAAATCATTTAGTTTCAAATTCTACTTCATTTATCACTGAAGGTAGTTGATCCATTCTTTAATGGCTGAGCTAATTTTTCTCTAATACATGTCAGAAATGTAGACGTTAGCTCATTTTAGTGGTTTTGTAGCTATTAATCAATTCTCACTGTTTTTCATCATATCTCTGTGTTTCTGAATTCTTGAGACGAGATTAATAATTTGTATTGTGAAAAAACAACACTCAAGATGAGACTAGTGATCTGATTAATCCAAATAATACGCATTATATCTTGGTGTTTATTATATTCTTTTCTATAAGACCAAATACTATAGTAATCTCAAAAACCTTTCAATCGTGAATTTCTTTTATGTGGATTAATTTCTCTTAAAGACAACTTTGGTTTTTATTGATCTTCTAAAGTTGTTTCTGTTAACTCCATACATCTAAAACCATTTCTATAAAGATTTATAATGGTTATTAAAAATGAACAATTTGAATTCTAGGCTTGTTTGAATTGTGGTGACAGTTTGATAGGTTTGTTCCTGTAACCTTTTTTATTCAGTTTTTTTTTTTTTAATTCTTGTTCCATATCAATGACAGTCAAGCATTTTTAATTTGTCTAATTTTTTTTTTTTTTATCCATCTCTTTATATTTTTTTCTTTCATCCAAATTTCTCTTATGATATGAATTGTTTATCTTATTGAAATAAAAAACGGATTTTGTTTTTGTAGCAATACACATGAAAAACTTAAAATTGCTTAAAATGTCTCTATAATGGCATACCTAGAAAGAGCTTGATGATCTAAGAATATTTTTTAATTTTTTTAAATCTGTCCAAAAATCAGGAAATTATGACTATTTTTTATGCCTTGTACGTTTGGATATTTTTCTCCCTTTAAGATCATATGCATTTTGTTACACTTTTTACACTAATTTTCAGTAAAATGTTATATCTTTCTTAAAACACAAGATTAAGCAATGAAATTTGCCATATAACCATAACTTTGAATCTAGATAAATATTCTGCCTGGAAAGTTAATGATTTGTTACAGGTCATAAGTATGATTTGAAGCTACATCCAGTGGTGAGAGGCCCATTTGGGAATTTTGGGGAGTCACCCTTTAGTTGTCATTAATCTCAATCTAAGAGGAGATAGAACAAATAAAAATAGTCATGATGTAAATTAATGATGAAACTCGTTGTGCTCAAGAATGTTTCAAGAGCCAAAAATAAGTCAGTCAGCTCCTAGATGGTTTACCATTTTTTCTTTCGTTATTTAATGCCGAATCTAGTTATTTTGGGGAACGATTTTTAATGGAGTATATTTGTTTTTTAAGTCGGATTCTATTTAACCCATAGTTGGGATCCTAACAGGTACTACCATTCAGGATCAGAGTGGACCTGGGAGCAATGACAATTAAAGGGTGGCTCCACACTCCCTAAGGGCCGCAAGGTGGGGCCTCACCATCAGATATAGTTTTAGGTCATATCCAGGACCGTAAATGTTTGTGATATAGCTTGATATATAAATTCCTATTTACTTGCTTCCCCTCAAGGACAAAGACACAAGGTTTTTAATGAATGAAAATCAAGCTGAACAGAAATGATTAAGTAGCATCTGAAGAGATACTACATTTTGTTTCTAGCCAAAAGAAAAGGCAAAGAATTTATCTCAATTTTACAACAAAAAAAAATGAATTTTTGAATAAAACCTGGAGATGTAACGCAATGCTTAAGATGGGTTGGGTGGGGATTGGCTGTCGTTTTCCTGGTCTATTTACTAAACTAGTTCCAATCACCAAAATACCACATTCACGCTATGGGTAAACTTAACATTATCCCCAGTGATTTGATGTTTTATTATTTACAAAATATACATATATTATTTCATTGAATGGAGAGGAGGGTTCTAAAAAAACAACTAGAAATTAAAAAAAAAAAAAAAAAAAAAGAGCTATATCTGTATTTCCCAGCCATTTTCAAAACAGATTTTATGCAGTTACCACTACTAACTCCTGATATAGTCTTTCTAGATTGTACAAGGTCACTAGATTCCAGTAATAATCTGAGTGCAGGTCTTCATTCATTGAAGAACTGTGATTGACTCTTTGGTTCATGTTATGGTCAGAAATAAAATGCTAAATGTAATCATACCCAAATCTGTTTAGGTATGAAGTACTTATAGTGGGGAATGATACCTGCTTTTATGTAGAGGAGTAAAGTCACATGGTCCCCTTTACCACGAAATGAGTACACGAAATTCACCGAAATTACATTTACAATCAATGTACATTTATTTACAGAATGGATACAAGTGTAATGTTAAACAGTTCATTATTGAAAAGGTATACAAAAATATTACTTGCATGCTTGCCTCAAGAGTTTTTTGAGAGTTCAAGTCTTTTCTGTGGCTTCAAAACGGGACAGTAGATTCGATGTGTTCGCATGATGTGAAATCCAAGCGAGAAAGAACTGTACGAACTGGATGTAGAAGTAGGCCGTATCACCTTGTGGCAAAGAATAGCATTGCCAGAATTAAAGGGCGATAATTGTGATTACCTTAAAGTCATAAGTTTGTGTTCGCTTGTATGTGGAACTCGGTTCTCATATACTCGTTGTGCTCAAGAATGTTTCAAGAGCCAAAAATAAGTCGGTCAGCTCCTAGATGGGAAAAGGGAAATAAAAAGGAAAAAAAATCTGGATGGGATTTGTGGACATGGATGGTATCTTCCGAGATAGGTACTATTTTCAGGGGAAAAAATAGGGATTGGGTATCTCTGAGGATCTCTAATACTGAAAAAAAAAATGGCGAAGAACTCATTTGTACCACTAGTTTAAATGTGCTAACTGGACTGGGGTCTGATAAGATATTAAGACGGCGTGCACCATGCCTTGGCAGAGAACACATAGTCATAATTGGTTTGTCTGAACACAGTAAAGGGTATGTATCCATATCCTTTTAAATAGTGCAGAGTGTTATCTCCTCTTATCGCCTTTGATTTTGATTTTAAGCTGAAGTGTGAAATAAGATCAAAATCAAAAAACGATTCACCTGCCCCCTCTCCAACTATTTTCAAGTGTGAGGTGAACAGTATTAGTGTAGCTACAACTAGCATTGTGAGAAACACCATTTGTTTCTCTCTGGGTGAGAAAGGCTTCACTTTGCACACTAAATGTACTACATCTAGGAATACCAACTGTTCAAGAATGATGTGAACCATCACCTTAACATACTTCCAAATACCATTCAACTTTGAAGAGTTTTAAAAGGTAGTTATTGAGATGACTTTGGTCTGGTGTCCATCTCCATCAAAAGAGGATCTACAACCATCCCAGCCATTTTCCAAACAGATTTTATGCAATTACCACTACTAGCTCCTGATATAGTCTTTCTAGATTGTGCAAGGTCACTAGATTCCAGTAATAATCTGAGTGCAGGTCTTCATTCATTGAAGAACTGTGATTGACTCTTTGGTTCATGTTGTAAGGTTGGGAAAGGCCTTAACCTCAGGACCCCATACAGACACCTCCACCAAAGTTTGTCTCAGTAATGAGTCTCTCAGCATATCAATAGTTTGACATATCAGGCATCCTCAAATGCGGTTCATTTGGACATTGAGTGCAGATCTGTCTACAGATTACCAGCTTCTTGTCTTGTCACAAAAAGGAGAAGAGCAGATGCATAAGCACTGTGAACCGATCCACAGGCAAAGTTAGTACCGCCAATTGATAAAGGATGAGAGGAAAGACCTAAGTGGTGCATGCTTTGGCTCTACTTTTAATGGAAACCCCTTTTTGAAACTAAATCCTCACTGACACTCCAACCTTGAACTCTACTTCCAACTAGTTCTTTTCAAGCTGAAGGCCCACTTTGAACATAATGCCAAAGATCATCCTTAGACCAGTTGAAAAGGATCGCCAGTACAGGCATGCCGTTCCAGGCAACCAACCTGAAGTCATTGGATTTACTAATGTTAACTATGGCCACTGTGACTTCTTTGTACCTTTAAGTACCATAGTCATTATGATAATGCCTTGAAAGCTTGACCCACACATGGTTACATCATCGCCATATGTGGAAATCTGGACTTGCACACCACTGCCTCATTTATTAGCTAGGGCCTAAAGTAGGAGTGATAACGGGCAACTAATGTAGTAAACGAGAAATAATGTTGATAGCATTCTGTTTACCTACACCACTGATCCATTTGATTAAATCTGGTGGTCACTTGAACAAATCCTAGGAAATGATGTTGGACTGATACTCATCTAAATTGATCAGTGCGACTTATTCAATAATTATGGCATATCTTTTTCTGTTTTTCAAATTTAGCATCATAGTCATTTTGACAAGTGTGGAAGTTTGATAGAATTTTAAATTTAGCCAAAGTTAATACATGTACAGTAACTTTTAATGTTGTTCAAATTTTTTTTTTTTTTTTTTTTCCATTTTAAGTAAAAAAAAAAAAAAAAAGTTAAGGGTGCCTTCAAATCGCTGCTGATAACCTCTATTTTGTGGTAATTTTAATGGATAGCATTGGATCTGGTTTTCACTTCAGTCATTTCACTCTCTGAAAAACTAGCATCTTTTTTGTTAATTTTTTGGTAATCACTGTTGTCTAACCATTAATCAGTTGATTAAAACTTTCTTCATCCAATACTGATCAGGGACTGCTATTTAAATCGTCTGTGTTAATAGATGATTGGCAGGATATCATTGGCACACTTTCATTTTAAGTGTTTCATTTTAATATCGATAGGATTAAATTAGAAGTGATAATAGTGATTGCATCAACAACCTTTTGAGAGTAATTTTTTTTAATTTTAACATTAACAAAAGCAAAAACACATCAAAATATAACAATACACTTGGCCAAATTTAAGTTTGTACATTTAAAAAAAAACTTATATAAATATGAACTTTAATGTTTGTAGTCAGTTACACAGCTTATTTAATTTTGTTCACATTATTTTGATTGGCCTTCTTTTGAAAATGAGAGAAACAATGAGAAACATATGAATAATGTAAATGAATTCTGTCAACTGGTGTTTTTATGATTTCTTCAATGTTTGGTGAAATGTGCACTAACCTTAACCCTAATTTCTTTTTCAGTCAAGCATATTCTTTGTCACTTTTTGGTCCTCCGATTTATCTGAGAGAAACTTGTTAGTCTGGACGATTGCCAAATAACCGTCCATTAGTTTTTCCTAACGTTTTGCCACAAATTCTATTTCATTAAATAGATGTGCACAGTAAAATTTTTTTTTTGCAAAAATTCCCGTTGCGTCTCCAGGGGCTCAAAAGAGGTCAAAAATGCCCCCAAATGACCAAAAATGACACTTTTGCCTCATAACTTTTGATCCATCCATTAGATTTTCCTGAAACTTAACCAAAATGTGGAGGCCATTGTTCTTAATGTAAATTCGGTATGGGTGACCCTGGCAAAATTCTGGTTTGCATCTCTGAGATTTTTAGAGCTAAAAACATGCCTTTTTAGAGCTCTTTTTTCATATTACTCACAAACTTGTATGTCTATATAGTGGTTTTCCATGGTGTTGAATTTAAATATACATGTCTTAAGGCGTGAAACTGCTCTGTTTGTCCATTTTCACTGGGATTCGGCATTCCCAGGAGCTCAAAAGGGGTCACAAATACCCCAAAATTGCAAAAAAAAATGACACTTTTTACCCCATAACTTTTGCTCCATCCATTAGATTTTTCTGAAACTTGGCAAAATTGGCCCTTCACACTTCTCACATTCATCATTTCTTCTCTATTTTTTTGTGGCGTCATCTCACATGCAGCACCAGAGGAGGACCATGCATGCGCAGCTTGTTAGTTTTGATATCAGTTTTGATTCTTGTACATATTCAATTGCAAATTCTTTTGTATCAAAATCTAAAATGTACATGAGTGCTATCTTTTGCAAGTAAAATATTATTACTGAACATCGCATGACATCTATTACTGAAAAATGCTTGGTTCTTCCATTCCTAGTGATATCTATTTGTGGTGCATGTTTACTGATGCGATCTCAAGTTGTTTGTCAAAAAAATAAGATTTTGGTAAACAAAATGATGTTAAAAGAATCATTCACATCCAAGATATTTTAATATTGTTTGGTGATCAAAGCCAACTTGCATCATCCTCTTTTTAAACTAACTGTTAAGTAGTTTATTGCAACTAGCTTGAAGTAAAAAAAAAAGTATTTAAAGTTAGAGAACACTAACAGATTTAGGAACAAGCAGAGAATTTATATATATATATATATATATATATAAAGGTAAAACGGGCGTGTGAGGTTTTGTATGTCCAACAAAGGCTTTTTTCGCCGGGCTTCTCGGAGCGGGGGGTTACTATGTCTTAGAACTGTTTATATACTCCTTAGATAATATCTAGGATTTGCAAACGCGTGTTGCATCTAGATTTATTTACGTCAACTTTTACACAATTCTTGTTATTTCGGCTCCTCTCGTGTTGATTCGGCTTTTTTGTATAAAAGCGAAACTGATGTGCAACTAAGGTGCGATTCTCGGCATGGGGTTGAGAGCGTCCAGAAAGCAATGGACGTTCAGTCAATGTCAGTGAAAACTGTCATATCAGACAATTGGTTTCATTCGGACACTCCCCTAATAAAGGGGGGGAGCTGGTTTTCCCCAACATGTTGGGGAAACAAAACCAGACAAAGTTGGGTAAAAAAACAAACCCAAAAGAACTATCCCGCAGTTAAAATTAACTGCGGAATTTCCTTTGACCTAATTAAATTCGCCACGCAACTGCCTCTTGTGCGTTTAAAACGTTAAATTGAAATTCGTTTCAGTTACTTTCCTTTTGTGGGCGAGCGGTAACTTATCAAGTTTTTCGCCTCAATTTTCCAGCTTTGATCCTACCTCCAAAACTTTTTTATATTATTGTTTTTATTTTACTTTTTCTTTTTACATCATGTTTGCTGTTTTTTTTTTGGGGGGGGGGTCGATTTTTTAAAAGAAGTTTAACATAGGATTTGGATTCCCCCCCCTCCCAACACACACACCTACAAACACCTGGGCAATGCCAGTTACCCCCGCTAGTATATAATAAAGCTCGGTAATAACGTTCAAACAGTTCTGTACAAAATAGATACTGTAACTGCTCCTCTCATTGACACTGAGACATGAAGGAAATATGTGTGGTAAACTTCCCTATGAGACTATTTATAAAGATTTGTTCATAAAAACAGATGCCAAGGATTTATGACATTAAAAAATACCCAGATGATGTAACTGGCAAAAAGATTGTTTGAAAGTACGGGTCACAGCTGTTTATGGCTGACTATAAAAACCCTAATTGAACTAACCCCCAAATATCCATATGAAAATTTTCTCCACGGCCTCCTTTTGTTTGCAACAAGCACATGTGTAACTATTGTGTGATTTCACTGGTAAGCTTTCGCTATCCTACTAATTCTAGTAAATTGATCATTTCTTAAATATTAAAAAAGAAAAAAAAAAAAGGTAAAGTATATCTACATATTATTTGGGAGGGGTGGTACAGTTTCTAAACGTGGATCTTTTTGCACACCTCATTCTCCAATTAGGCAGCCATTGCAAGTTGATCAATCATCAATCCACCAGTTTTCAAGATTTTCCCTATCTTTTGACTTGTCAAAACCTTTTGTACAATAAATACCATGAGGAATTACTATTTTATTCATCACCTGTATTTAGCAACTTATCCTGAGATAAGGGGTACTTTTATTTTTGTCAAATATCTCTTTGAATAGCCGTACTGAAGACATTTAATTTGGTAATTGATTGGCTTTAGGTAAAGAGCAAAAAACAAGTGCCATTAACATCTTGTTAGACAAATAATAGTCAGTGTTTAAAAGATTTTCAATCGGAAGTTTGAGTAACTTTGTTTAATTTTCTTTCTCTGAAATTAGAAACATGATAAATAGGTCAGTGAATTTTTTTACTTTTACTTTTTTATTCAACTGCAACTTTTTTCTTTTTTTCCAAATGAATATATTTCAGTTTTGGAAGTAGGAGTCAGGATTTTTTGTAGGAGTTAGAGGTTTTAAAATGTTGTTTGGAATCCTATTCTTTTAAAGTGAAATTCCCCTCCCCACCTCTGAAGTGAATCAGTCATTGAAATAGATTGGTGGAATCAGATGTTTAAAAATCCACTTTGGAGTTGGATTTTTCTTCATCTGATTCCCTACTTCTGATTTTTATGTATAAACTCATAAGTTGAATCTACATAAGATACATTTGCAAACCTTACATCAGATTCTGTGTGGCCATGATTTGTAATATCCATTCTCTCCAAATTTGTGTGTGCGTGTGTGAGAGGTACGGTTAAAGCAATCATTTTTGTTTTTATTCTTATTGCTGGTGGTTTCAAAACAACACTGAAATTTTATCAATCAACGTCGGCCAACATTTCTGCTTTCTTTATTTTTATATGTATCAATTTCTAAATATTGAATCAGCTGCCAGAGAGAAAGAGAGATATTCAGTTTGAGGTAGAGAAAGTGAGAAATGCTTTAAAAGAAAATTACAGTTACACTAGTTTTTTTTAATGATCACACACCATGCTACCACTAAAAAAATCATGATTTTTTTTTTTTAAGTGCTAATCTTTAAATGGCACATGTCAAAATTTGAACCCAGTTGGATTATTAGTTTACAAATTATAGTTATTTAAGTGAAGCTATTGTTGCAAATTGAAATCTGAATTTCATGTTGATGAAACAATGGTTTCATTAGTGTCATCCAGACTCTCCTTCATCTGCAAAAACTGTTAAGATGTTACCTGCTGACATTAACGTGATATTAAATGTGATCGTACAGGCACAAATAATGCTAACACTACTAAAATCATTCAAATTTGGCAGTTGTTCCAGAAAACATTAAGAAAAAATCCACAAACTTGTTTTAGTCAGTTATAAATTACAGTTGCTTGAGAAAGCAGGAGTTTATATCAGAAGGCACTTTTTTTTTTTTTTTTTTTTTTTTTGCATGAATATTTGTCAAAAAAAAGTGTACAAAGTGGGTGCTGCATTTACTCATAGTCAATCAAAAAGGATATACCAATGATTCAATGCATTGTTTGCAACTGTTTCAATGCAACAAAAAGGAGTTTTTACATCAATGTGATGCTGAAAGAAACAATAATTGACCATTTCACTCCAGAGTCAAATCAACAATCAGCTTGGTGGAGAGTAGGTGAAAACTAAAGACCGCGATATTTTTTTTTTCAAATAACAAACGAATACACATATTTCAAACAAGCAATACAACTTAATGACAATCTTTTTTCGCAGTTAGATTGGCAGTAATGTTATAACAACCTTAAATATTACATAATGTGAAAATGGATTTCAAAACTGTTTCCTATATATGAGACGTTTGATATGACAGTTCACTATGACACTTATAAAATGAGAAAAACTTTGAATAAAGTTGTGCAATATCAAATTCATATGAGTCACGCAACCATAAAAATGCAATAACTTATGAATCATTGGAATTGTCGGAGTGAATTTTTATTTTACATGTACTTACCGGATGTGGCAAACAATGTTATACTTCACATAATTGAAACGTATACATTGTTACGCTGGGGGTAGTACAAATTAGTACACTTACTACAGTATCTGTCAACCGCATTTGACACTGTGCTTACATCTTACAAACGTAGCAGAAAACAATGCTTTTATATTATGAAATGTTATTCCCTCTCTCCTTTCAAAATAGCAAAGCATAAAAAGGATGGAAAAACATGCATAGCACATCCTTAACCATTCACAAAGACACTCCACTAAATCATTATCTTGCTCTTGTCTCCCCTTTTTGATTCCCAACCAAAGGAGGGATTGAACCTAGTAATTCACTCCCATTCATTTGTTTGCATTTTTCTCAATAACCACGCCTTGAATTTTTTGGAAATTTTTCACAAACATTAGTTATGGTGAAAGTAAATTTTTCACTTGTGAAGAGGAACCCTGCATGCTAGACTTGTTCTTCCCCACCCCCCATTTTCAGAAACGTAGGGGTTCGTAATTCCCTCCTCCTTCACAGCTACATATAAAAGAACAACTTGTATTTAACTTGTAATAGATTATTTAGAATAAGTAATTTGTTGGTATTAAATAATCCAAAATAGTTGATATGCCATAAAACGGATTGTGTGTGTGTGTGTGTGTGTGTGTTTTTCAGAAGTTTTAAAAGGGAGAATAACTTCATGTTTAGCAAAAGGAAAAAGTATAAAAGCATTTAAAAAATCCAAAGGAAAAGAGAGATTCCGTTTCTAACTTATGGCCAAAATAAAACCTCTACAAGTATCTCCTGAGCGTCTCTGCCATAGCTTTATGACCTCGCCATCTATCCTCCTCAGCAAATTTTCAAAGACTTATCAAAATAAACTGCTAGTCAGCTGTAGAAATCCTCTGCTGCCAAGTAATTGAGCAGTAAGCTCTCTTCTGGCGCTGTGCCACACGTCCAATTACACATTTGGGTTAAATGGATTGTTTCACTGTAAAATGATTCTTTTATCTGGGTACATGTTGAAATTGATAAATATAATGATCGTAAAACTTTAATTTGACTTTCTCTTATATTTGAAAATTTAAAATTTTATAGTTTGTCATTTGATATAAGCAGAATCACTTTCTACTATCACAAATGCACACAAGTCATTTTCTATTATAAACTAAGTTTTTGGCTATTTGCCATTAGGTAAAGAAGAATCTACGTCTGATTCTTATACAAAACGGTTAACATTGGGAAAAGTTACGATTAGTTCGTTATCATGATATCGGAATCTAAACCTTGATGCAATATTTGCATCAGAAATTATTTGTCAATTTGACTGGAAAAATTTTTATAACTGTAACAGACACGTTTGCTATAAAGAAAAAAAAAATACAAATAAAACTGAATTATGTTCTCTTGGGTGTGATTCGCACAATGTTTCAGCCGATATCATTTCCAGTCTTCTTTTAGTTTGCCTTGTTGAACTTGGTAATGTTTGTCAAACTTGCTCATAGCGCAATGGAAAAAGTAATAATCAGTTCTAAATAAGTCTTCATGAATTTGAAGGTTCAATCCTCATTCCAGGCAATATTAAGAATGTAATTAAGAATTACTAAAGATGTCTGATGAAATAAGAACAATTTACCCCTAGTGTTTAGCTCCAAATTATGAATAGAAAATTGTACAGTTTCACAAAATGCCCCTAAAGGAGGTTGGAGGTTACATTGGCCAAAACATAAGAATAATATCCGAGATGAATATGGTAGTTTGAATAATTCAATGTTCAACTGAAAATTCCAAAACAAGTAAAACTGATGGAGAATATATTTATTTGCATGGGCAAGTTCATTGCAACTGTTACATGGGCAAAATAATGTGCTTGGTGTTCATTTTGGTATTATTTCTGGAAGTGTTTGAACATGGGATACAAAAGCATTGTCAGCACATGTAGATTCAGAAAACAAATGTTTTCTTGTATATTATTATTCACCGGACTACTGTTCTCATCTTGAGTGTGATTTTCACAACGTTTCGGTCGATATAACCTCCGACCTTCTTCAGGTGTATCTTGTCAAACTCGGGAATGTTTTTTTTTAACTCGGGAATTTGAACGGAATTTCGAGCAGAACCCTTTATTTACTTCACAGGGGTAGTGGGCTCTTGTTCCGTCAGCCATGATTGGATAGAGGTCCTAAGTAATTCGCAAATGTATATTTCGGTCGCCCACACTGAGGATTGAACCTTCAACCTTCAGGAGAATATCACTTTTACAATTGATTTTTCCCAGTACTCTAACCACTACGCCACAAGGAATTGTAAAAGTGACCTTCTTCTGAAGGTTGAAGGTTCAATCCTCAGTGTGGGTGACCGAAATATACATTTGCGAATTACTTAGGACCTCTATCCATTCATGGCTGACGGAACAAGAGCATGCTACCCCTGTGAAGTAAATAAAGGGTTCCGCTTGAAATTACGTCCAAATTCCTGAGTTCGACAGAAACATTCCCGAGTTCAACAAGATACACATGAAGAAGGTCGGAGGTTTATATTGACCGAAACGTGAAAATCACACTGAAGATGAGAACAGTAGTCCGATGAATAATAATACACATAACCAATCCTTATCTCAAAAATTCAGAAACATCAAATGTTTTCTTATAAAAAAGTGTTTTTATTATTTTCTTTTTCTTTTTTATTGTAAAGTTATTGTCTGCTTATTTCAGCCTTACTCGAAAATTTTCGTCAAAACTCTGGAATCTCCATTAAATTCATGGAGCAATATTTCATACAAGTACCATATTTTTATCAATTTAAGAAAATGTATTATTTTAGATCTACTTAGTTGAATTTTAATTATTTTTTTATGTATTATAGGAAATTTCTATTTGAAAATTTTTTAACTAAATAAAATGGGGTTGAATGCATTAACGTATTAGTTCTTGTGCATAAATTATCATTTTCAAGTTTACGGATTAAAATAGTTCATAGTTTGTTTGCTTTGTCTGATTTTTCTTCAAGAAAAGTAAGAAAGCTGTAAGTAAAACAAAATAGTCAATGAATGTTTAAAATTAAAAATTATTTTATTTGATTTGAAAAGTCCATTTTATGTGAAAGAATTTTTTTTATTGTATCAAAGAAAGCATCTAAAATTAATGTCTTTATTATCAGAACTTAAGAGCCGCTCAGGCCTAAAGGTAAATGAAAAAAAAAAAAAAAAATGTTTTTCTCACATAATCGACTTTGCATTCTGGTGAGAGATAATTTTTTCTTACAACCTTTTTCACACAGATGTTGCTAGCCTCTCTCTACTATATTGTTTAGTATTGATGCTCGACTGAGCTCTAATCTCTGGTCTCTCCCTGTAAAACATTCACAAGAACTTATCTGATTACAACCACAGCAAAGAGATTTCCTGCCTCTGTATCAAAAACCAAGTAGAACTTCCATGAACAAAATTTCTTTCTTAGAATATCCAATCTGTGGAACAAGATACCACAGGTTTGCTAACATGGTTATCTTAAAGTCTAATGTGAACAAATACTTGTTGAGCTGTCCTCTTAAAAAATAAAATCCTCTTAAATAATCGCCTTCTCATTCCATCCACTGTTTCCAATTCTCTTGTGACAGCAATCATCATCCAATGAAGTGTCTTTTTAACCCTTATCCTTGAGTGAATCACAGTCATTGATAAGCAGTGACCTATTAGTAAAAAAAAGATTTAAATGCAATAATTTATCCAGTTGTGGAATTAAAATAAACAAAGCATTTTTAAATGAACTAATTTGAGTCAAGTTAAAGAATTTCCATATGCTTCTTTTCACATCAAGTTTTAACGTAACAGCAAATGTTACATGTTACTGTGTGCCATGCTAGGCATTTGATAAAAGCCAATGTTTACTTAACACCGGCCAACAAAGAGATGTAACTCATATTTACAATAAAATCTGTGGCCTCATATGTTACCTATTATGCAATGGATTCGGAACAATTTCATTCTACCCAATTTCGTTCATAAGGTTTGAGTTGACTCATATTCTTCTGGCGCTTGTCATAATTCCTGTGATGTCTAAATCTCTCAAAAATGCAAAACCACCTTTCCACTCCAGACATTTAAATTTTAAATCATTCCTTGTACTGAAATAACCCGGCATATAACAAACACTGTGCTCTAGAATTTAAGGGAAGAGCTTGATTAGAGGTTTTAAGTTGTATTCAAAATTACACAACTTAGTTTCAAAGGTTTCATTATTAAATTTTTATGAAGGAAAATTCTTCCTCACTTGGGAGTTTTTATGTTTGCCATAATTTCTAAACTGCTTGTTTTTTAAAATATTAATTTTAAGTTCAAATCAAGTCATTTCATCCTGATACTTTTAACGGGAAATTTCTTGGAGATTTGATCCCTAATTTTCACTAAACTTGCAGGTGTGAGCAACAAGCTAAAATGGTTACTACAGAGTTTGATTATTTTATGATCTAAAATTCTGACACTGTACTCTTGTAAGATATGGCAACCATGAAACGTCAAACCGACTAATGTATCGAATGGAATGAATTACAGGTTTTACTGTAAACGCTTTTGTGGGAAACTGCATTGTACAATGATGTCCCAAATCGTGCAGTCATGTGACCCATTGTTAGTCTTGTTTTTTTTTTTAATTTTCTTATTTTGTTCAAGTTAGGGATAGGACATTCTACCGAATGACAAACATTCACCTAACTCATATTCCAACCAAGAGATCTTTTTAAGATTCTGACCGTTCTTTTAAGTGCAATTGTTTGAATCTCTCTTGCACTTGTATATTTGCCAGATATATTTTGAAATTCTTTTTTGAGTTCAGTTGCTTCTATAATTACTGCAATGATAGATCTTCTAGGATTCCAATTTCTTTTCATGTAATACATATAACCTTGGTATTTTATCTTTTCCCTCTTAGCGCTGTTTAACCCAGGATCATTGGGAACCTTAACTTGTAAGGTTGCTTCTTTCTCCTTCTTGTCCCATGTCACTGTGTCAGTGACTGACTCTATTTCCTAGGTATGTAGCTCTAGAGATTGTATAGTCACAGTGGATGGTGTATAACTTATTTCCAACTGTTCTTTCTGGTATATGTTCTCAGGACTTGCTGCTAGATTTGGTATCCAACTTTTTACAGATGGTTCAGTGTAGATATTTACACACTCCATTGTATTGCATCGTATAGTAGCCGTCCCTCCAACAAAACCTGATAGTTGGATGACAGATGGTTCACACTCTATTTCTGTGTAGCAGAACCTGCACTTGCTGTTATTGCTTGGACCACTTTTTAAAAAAAATATTGGTCATCAAATAAAGCCTTGATTTTGGGCAACCATTATAATCATTTCCTGATCATAGTGGAGTGATTCTCTTTTTAGTCAGTCAATAGAGCCTTCTTTATCCATATAGTCATGGATGAATTTATTCAGAAAATACTTTGCACACTGTTGGTTGGCCCATTCTTCCAGTTTTTTGTAATGAAAGCTTTCGGTTTATTTTGGGACTCTTTTGAGATATTTTTGTAGCAAACTTGTTTTCTGATTCTGTCTCATTTGTAAGACCGTCTTGTCCAAAATGTTTGGTTAGTTTTGTGATGGAGATTATTCTGCTGGCTCTGGTTTCATGATGTTGGTACACCATTTTGAGGCTTGGATTTTGAGAGCTCATCAGATATTGTTCGGTGCTTACAATGCTGCAAAGTGTGTTACCTCAGACCAGTGTTGATAGCTTTCGCGTCGTATGGTAAACTGCTTAAGGCACAGAGGAGATCAGTTGATGATTACCTGATAGCACAAGTGAAATGGCAACATAATCTTGTATAAAATATTTAATCAGATATGAAAATGATACAATATGTCTTAGTAATGTTTAATATTTTCTATAGTCTTTTTCTAAGAAGAGCAACTATTTTTATATGGTTGATGTATATGGATGTCTAAAAGAAATGCTCGTTATATAAAGTATTTGATGTAAATTAATTTTGAATATCTTGACGAGTCAGATTAGAAAAATTAGTTTGCAAACATTTTTCATTTTCTTATTGAATTACATAAACATTCAAAAGCAATTTTGTATTCTATTTTGTTTTAATCGCTTGTCATCTCTGCCAACGAAATGTTTACTTATACAATTTCTTTTCATCTTGCACTTGTGAATATGAATCAGTGATACATTGTAAAATTAGATAAACGCCAAGCTTTATTTTAATCTTAGAATATACCAAAGCTGTGTGATAAAATGTATTCTGTATATATTTTCGTCAATGTTTACTTCAACTGTACTCAATGCATAGAGCTTGGTAGAATTATAAAAATACTTATAGCAAGTAAGCTACACAAACATTTGTTTTATTCCTGAAGAAATCATCTGACTAATTGCATGCCTTTAAATTTTAGGATTGTTTTTATAGTTAAACAGTACTAACTAATCAGCCAATTTTTGTTCCCTTTGTTCAAAAGAGATTTGAGCACTTTTCACTTTCAGATTTCTTTTTTTTTTTCTCGAACGCCAAAACCATTCTGTATAGTGCTATTAATGCCAAACGACCATCTCTAAGAAATCTGAAAGAAGTGCACAAATCTCCCTTATCTTATCCAGTGAGTGATATATATGTTCAGAGATTAGTTAGGATATCTGCAATAGAGTAGGCTTGCCTAAATGCATACTGTTGGTAGGAAAGAAGTTTAGCATCTATGAGGTGGTGAATTAGTGCTTGATTAATTAAGTACTTAAAGAATTTGAAGAGAGAGAGAGAGAGAGGAGACTAGTGGGTCAGTTCTTTCACTAGAATTTTTGTAAACTGGTACCACAGAAATTTTCCGACGTAAGGAAAGCAAGATTCGGTAATGTATGTGTTAGAAAATTAATGTATAAAAAGTTAGTTGCTGGTTCCACATTTGCTAAAGTTAAATTTTATGTGATTTTTTTTTTTTTTTAATTAAATGAGAAGAGAAATTCACATTTTCTTCCAATGTATTTTTCTTGCAAATTTAAAAAATAACTTAAATATTCTTTAAAATAAGAAGTAAGAAACTTAAATTTTAATTATATTTTTTTAAAACTTATATTCACCTCAAATAAGGCACATTGTAACTGAGACAAAAGGAACTACTGTTAATGGGCAGATTAAAAAGAATATCCTAAGTGGGGATTTGTGCAACCAGGTGCTTATTCACACTAGGTTCAAATTTTTTCATGTAAATACAAGTAAAACACAGGAAGCAAAGAGGAAATTTCAATGACAAGCAGTAAGAAAAAAAATTAGTCAAAAGCCTTCTGATGGACGTCAACTGCAAAAGCGTGGGATTTTTCTGATTGTCAGGTTGGACGGGAGTATTTACATTAAGGGAGCACAAGTTTGTGCAGCAAGTTTATCAGAGTACATTTCATTGAAGTACTTGTAAAATAAGTACAAGGGTCCAATATTGCAGTGATGGGTCTGTTATTGTACGTCCTGTTAGAGTGTTTTTTTTTTGTTTTTTTTTAACTCATTTGAAGAGGGATAAACTAGTGGTTAGAGCACACATCCAGATGTGGCAACAATATATGCATGAATATTGGTTTCAGTGGTGATAAAGGATTCTGGCAGATGCAAGAAGTTTCATAGTCTGCTAGAGGGAGACCACTTTTCTTGCAGCAAAGTTGACACTATTTGTATTTGTTCCAATTCATATTACCTGAGTATGTTGGATTTTCAAGTAGGGTGCTATTAGCCATGACGATCGATGGTTGGAAAGGTTTCTTATTATTTCTTATATCTTTGTTTTGTAGCATTAAATGTTACTATTTTTGCCCCATTCTATTACAGACTAGATGTTATTTTCTAAAGAATTCATTACCTTGGATATGTCCTTATTCATTTTTCCCCAGATGTTGAGAACAAAACATAGTGTCATTAGAAAATATACCAATCTCTGATGCAAATGTATTGGAAAGGTCGTTTATGAAGGTCAGAAATAATAAAGATCCAAGAATTGAAATATAGAGTACCCCCCCCCATTAATATCATGTTGTTTAGATGTGTGGCCATTAAGGACGATCTAGATCTTTCTTTTATCTCAGAATGATCTGATGATATTAAATATTCATTGAGTAATACCATACAAATTAATTTTCGTGAAGACCTTCATGCCAGACTTTGTCAAATGCTTTCTATATATATATGATATATATATAGTGTTACTGTCTTAGCTTCCCCCGTCTTATCCAGTGTATGGTATGCGTGTTCAAAGATGACTATTATTATATCTGCAGTAGAACCATTAGTAGAATCCATTGGAAGGACGTTTAGAATTTACAGGGTTGTGTTCAATCGCTACATTAATTAATTGAAAGATTTTAGCAAAAAGTTGCATGAAACTGATTGGATGATAATTTTGCAAATCAGTTCTATTACCAGAATTCTTGAGCGCTGATACCACAGAGGCAATTTTGATAGTGGTACAATATAACTGCAAATTGCATTAAGAATTTTTTTTTTTTTTAACATTGCTCTATTACATTGTTTTGTTTAAATTTATTTTAAATCTTTCATTAATGTAATTTTAAATTATACCACAATTAACAAAAAATTGACAATTATTTCACTTATGAAAAAAACAACAACAAATAATTGACTTCCAAATTTAAACTTCTCACCAATTTTTTTATGCTAAGTATGACCTTCACCCCCCCCCCGCCATCCACCAAAAAAGGAATAAGGAGAGAAAAGGAGATAAGAGTTTAAAACATTAGAATAGAACGAAAATTCAAAGTTCTATTTTTCATGGAATCTTCCATTGTTAGTTTTAAAATGTTAACTGTCAAAAATAAAATAACGGTCGAATTTCATCAGTTAATAGCTTATATAAAATAATTATTGATTTATACTCATTCTCACACAAGAGAATGGATGGCTTCCTATTTAACAAAATAGTAAATAAAAAATTGAAATTGAACAGGAAACCGTGGTATGAAGAGAAAAAAAAAACCCAAATCTTAAATTATCACCCAACTCTGCTTTTTTTTGAATGTCAGCAATAAACGATTAAAATATTCAGTAGTGTAGCTTAAGTGTTGTATTTAGTAACCATTCTTTTAATTAAATAAAACCATTGCTTTTTTTTTCTGAAGTTATCTTTCATTTTAAATAAAAAGTAATTTCCAAAGTGGTTTTGATCTTTTGATTCTTAATTATTTCATCAAAAACTTACCTTTCCCAAACAATCCAGTTGCAAACTAAAATTTATTTGAAAGCTGACTAAACTCTTATGCGTTACATTAGTAAACCAAACAAATGAATGACATTGTCATTAGTTGTAATTTTCAAGTATCGTAAATGCTATTGTACTACTTAATGGACTAACTAGTTATATGATTGTGTTGAAAAGAAAAGGTAAAAAGCTGGTGTATTTTTACTACATTACACTGGAAACCGTGTGTCTGTTTGCTAGCTGAGTTACACATAATAACCAAGGTACATTCAAGTATTTTAGGCAGCTTGTTAGGAGGAGAAGGGGTGGTAGTTGGCTGTCAGTGTGAGATCATCTTCAGTGTCTGACCGCGATTGCTATGAATGGCATTAGGTGTTGTGCAGGTGTTGAAGAAAAGTAAAGGGAAGGGTGTATTCCTCTGTGAAACCGTCTTAACTTAATTGATCCTCAATCTTGTGGTGCTGACTCTGTGAATCTCCTTTCATTCTAATTATTTCACCCACAACAGTGTGTTTCCATTAATTTGCATTGTGAAATCAATTATTCCTATGAATATATATTTAAAAACTACTTTACATTGATTTAATTCAAATTTTCATTGATTTTTTTTTTCTCAAGCTAACCTGTATTGTTGTTATTCTTCTGTTATAATTCGTGCAGTTAGTTGTCGCCATCTTGTTATGAGTTTTCAATGAATTTTATTTTCATTATTAAACTTTATAGTACAGTATTCCCTCTAATATCACGGTAGATAGGGACCGAGACCACCTGTGATATTTGAAAATCTGCAAAGTAGGACAAAACTATTATTTTTACCTTATTTTATTGTTTAGGTTGTTTAAAACCATCCTTTTAATGTTTATAACCCACCTTTTACTATATTAATAATAGATTGTAACACCTGTTAGGTTGTACAGTACACTATTACAGTTCAGTATTGTACATAAATAAATATTCGATTATCAGCTTTTATGGATTTATGGTGGAGATCCACAATATTAATATATTGGAAAAAAAAACCTGTGAAGTAACAAATCCGTGATAATCGAACTGCGAAGTAGCAAGAGGGTTTACCGTTTTTTAAATCTGTATTGTTTTTTTAATCTTCTATTAAATTTAGGGTATGTATGACCAGCTAAAACTAAAAACGATATACCCAAAAACTCTATTTTGGTTCAGTATCATCCAAGGCAGATTTTGTTTTTAAAAGTATTGTGAAATTTGTATGAGCAAGCATCTTTGCAGATTAACATATTAATTAAATGATACATTTGCCATTTTAAAAAGTTATGCTTATTTAAATAGTTAAAAAAAAATGAAAAGGATGTGTATTTATTATTGGAAAGTAGAAATTGTTTAGAAAAATTTTCTGTTAAGGAACCCAATGTTAATAATTGGATATTGAAAATATATTTTATGGTTGATATTTATGAACTAAAATATTCAGTCACATCATTTTAACACTGAAAAGTTAAGCTTATTGAAGAACTTTTTTTTCTTGGTCTTTTCATTCTGAATGTTTAGTAATTGCTGATGCTATTTTGAATAATGCATTATGTATATTTATTAAATAAGAAAATTACAAATAATTTCTAAATATTTTGGAGCTTATAATTCTGAATGTATGTATTGCTGATTTTAATTTAATAATAAATTTTCCCATGCTTCTTGGTTGTAGAGGTACTGTATGGTTGATATTTATCATATAGTATGTCTTGGGCTGGTAGTACTTAGGGGAACCAAGTTCCACATACAAGCGAACACATGAACACAAATTTGTAACATTAAGGTAAACTTAATTACTGCAGTTTAATTCTGGCAATGTCATTCTTTGCCAAAAAGGGGGGCGATACATCCCACTTCCGTATCCAGTTAGTATTCATCTCTTTCTTCTTTCCTTGAACCATGCAGACACAGTCGAAACTACTCTCCTGTTTTGCACCCCCACAAAGGATGCTTGAGACAATCACGCAAGTAATGTTTACTTCCTCAGTATTGAACTGTTCAACATTACATTTGTATCCATTCTGTAAATAAATCTACATTGGTTGTAAATATAATTTTGGCGAATTTTGTGTACTCATTTCTTGGTTAAGAGGACCATGCAACTAATCTCTTCATTCCTCTCCGTAACAATAGAGGGTGACTTCGCTCTTTACATACTTAACCCTCCTCAGCCCATTACCTCTGATGGCTTTTAAATTGTTCAGTTCTATTCAGTTTTATTAAAAAAACTTATGTTGACCACAGGCGTATGATGTTCAAGCACTTACCAAAGGTTCACTAGGTAAGCTAGAACCTATGACTGTATTAAAATGCAAGCATTCTAAACACTCGGCCACATGAATGTTTATTAATCAAATGCATGTATAAAATATTTATTAAAATAGACATTAAATACATTGAAACCTGAATTCCCATTACTGAAAGTATGGGAATTGTTTTAATTTTTCTCTTTACGATTTCTAATAATTTTTATTATTCATCACTAGTATTTACACAAACCATAATAATGAGGTGTGTGTGTTTCTGTCCCTTTTTAAACATGTAACGGATGAGTATGATGGGCAAATGTGAGGAGTGGTGCCAATAAAAAAGACATATTAAAAGTTTCATGATTTGAATGTTGTAAGTTTAATCGTTGTATAGGAAGTACAGTTTCATTTTCAATAACATCCTAAAATATTAAAATAATATGCTAAAAACGAAGCACTAAAGAATAAAGCGAATGATGTATTCGTTACATTCTTCATCTTTAGATGTCTACCTCTCTAGTTTTGATATAATACACAAACATCAGTGTGTAGTTCTACTAGTGTTGTAGAAAACTTAGCAAGAAAATCCATTTGCATCACCTCAAAGTGATCATTTAATTCTTTAAAAACAATTCTCAGTGATTAATCTGTAAAAAGTGTGTGGGGAGGAAAAAAAGTAGAAACCCCAAAAAATAACCTGTTTTGTCTGTTTGCAATTCTGTAACTCTTTTTCTGAATCTAAAATGGTCGACAATGAATAATTCTCTCTCGCTTTGCCATGATTAACATTTTGAATTTAACTTGTGGCAGGAAGTGCAATGAAATCAGCTGGGCCAAATAATGACAGCACCCATTGTTTGTGTTTAGCTCTGATAACAATAATGAACCTAAAACTGTGGTGGATGACTTCATCGTATCATGTACACAAGACTGCTTAATCACAGTGCATTCAGAAATACAATTTGCTACAAGCTAGAATTTTAAATGATAATTTGTTTTGATTTGTCTAGAGGAGGCAGTCAAGAGAAAATTGCTCGAACTTCTTGTTGAATGTATTTACATTAGAACATTGATGACCTGCTCTTCCTCCGTCCTAGGATGGGTAAAATTATTCTTAGAACAGTTTTGCATCAATTTTATGTTCCTTTATAAATATTAACATCAAGATATAATGTCACTAAACCTTATGTTTAGAATTATTTGAATCAAAATCTGCTACATGATTTTGATTGGAGAAAATGGTTGAAATTTTCAATTTTAGAAGAAATTGAAATTTTTGGAATCTTGTTTCATTAGTATCTCATGACTATGGATCAAATTCCATGCAAATCTAATAATTTTGAATTTTTAAATAAGAGGTTTTGTTCACTAAAATTTGTTTTAAATATTCCAAAGAAATTGAAATTTGGAGACAATTTATTGATGCCTAAAATTGTTAAAATTTCATAAAAATCAGAGGTATTTGAATTGTTATAACAGGCTCCCACCCTTTTTACACCTTTCACTTTAAACTAAATATAGGTTACAGTTGAACCTTCTACGCCTAACAGCTGTGTTCCAAAAAAAGAACAATATTTGAATTAGTAAATTTTCTTTGGTGACTCATAACTTACGTTTTGGCTGATGAGACCTTCTGGACAGTCTTGGTGGTTTGGGATAAATATATAAAATGAAAAAATTTTTGAATATGGAAAAAAATTATTTAAAAAAAAAAGTATCATTTTAATTATTCAAAGAATTGGCTCCCAACATTTAACAGCTAATTTTGAGGAAGGTTTCTTTGATCAAACATCAGCTATATAAATCAATAACGATTAAACAATATAGACATTGTGTTTTTTTTAAATATTCTTAAACGATTTCGTACTAATTTAATTTTGTGTATTATGGTAGATGGTTCTTTGCCTTGTAAATCTGTAGATGCAGTAATTTTTCATTGCACTAAATTAGCCAATTGTCTAATTTGCATATTTGAATTAACAATTAAACTAAGATACTCACCATACTGTGTAATTTTGTTTACATTTTACAGTATTTGTAAAAAAAAAAAAAAAATGCTTATTTTCACAAAGTTGAGTCAACTTTTGCATGATTTAAGAAAAACTTTTGAATTAAATACTTTTCTGGTTAAAAATTATGAAAAATGCAGACACTCTAAAGTACTGAAAAAATTTAATTGTACACTTTTTCTTTATGCGAAAAAAAAAAGTAAATGAGAAAACATTTTAAGTTTAAAATAAGATTGTCTTGAATAATTGTTTTTTCAGTTGGTTAGAACTTCCGATTTGATATCATTTATTTCTTAACAAGCTAAATTCTTTAAAGTATATGTGACTTAAGTCTTTCAAAATTGAAATAATCCTTCAAGAAATAAAATATTGAACTAGTTATATCATAGTCCTGATTGTAATAAAAATGTAATTTAAAATTGTAATACTAGTTTGCACTAAATTCTTTTCCTTTTCTCTCCTTTTAAAAACGATGTAATTATGTCATAAATTGATATCATCCATTGAAAAGAAGATAAGAGATCTATTATGACATAAATGAAGTAATAGAAGAAATATAGACGACCCATGAGCTTTTTAGTCATGGATGTTCAATGTGAGCAGTCGCTCTGAAATCTTAGTTACAGCAAAGCATTTTTCACTAACTCAAAATATTCATTAAAAAATAACTTGGAATTGCTATACAGTTGTTGCAAAAACCATTAACAATTACTACACTACTATCTTACATCCATTAACCCTTATCATCACGTGATCTTCGAGCCTTGATAAGTAGTGACTTCCTTGTAAAAAGAAAGAAAACAAAAAACTTATGAACGATAAACCACATAACAAAATATCAAACAAGAGTTAGAGAAAAACAAAACGCATAAAATAACTTTAAGAACAACAATTATATACATACTAGAAATAGTAATACGGGGGTTGCTCCAAAAGTAAGGCCTATTTTTTAACTCAAAAACGAAAACATTGAAGAGCTATGAAGATGGGAGTGGTACCATTTAAAACAAGTGACATTTTGTGCTCCAAAATTTATTTTTCCTTCATAGGCACCATAATTCTCAATACACTTTTGCCAACCTCTTTTGATGCCTCAGTCAAAAAAGTCTGGAGTGTGGTTCATCATTTGCATTTGTCACCACTATGAAATCGATGAACCCATCTCCTAACTGTAGTTACATCAACTGCATTGACTTCATAAACGTTCAGCAGGTTCCAATAAATGTTTATCAGTTCAATTTTTTCTGCATGAAGGAATTGCACATCTCTGCTTCTAACACATCCATGATGGGGGTTGCTTTCTTAGTCTCACACCATCTATATCTGCAACAGAGAGGTGAAGCTTTCAGATTATGAGTGCATAAGTCCAATCATCATAGCAATACAATTTGCAATCCTCTCTGATTCATTCTGGTGAATTAAGAAATAGGAGGCATTACATTTGAAACATTGTCCTTATCTCGCTTTAATTACAATTACACAAATAAGAAATAAGTAATGAAAAAAAAAAAACTAACTGTAGAACTTGTGCATTTTGTCGGCTACAAAATAACTAAATCAAAAATATTATTTACCAAACAAGAATATTTGCCAGATAAAACCAGAATAACAACTTCTACATAGATATAACCTGCCATAAATTTTAAATCCAGGAATGACAACCATAAAAACACATACAAGAACATAAAATTCTTATTTTTATTTTTATTTTTTTTACACAGGCATCACCACATTATCAAGGTCAAGAGGCCACTCAAGGATAAGTGTTAAAGAGTGTACAATAAAAATTGGACAATATAGTAATCATTAGTAATGAAAATTCGGTAAATTTGATAACTTATATGGAACAGCTCAAGAACTTATTTACGTTAGACTTGAACACAGACATCACTAGTAGCCATTATGATAGACCAGTACATATAAATATTTGAATGCCTTCTTTAGTTTATATTTGGACAAGAAATTTTTAAGATCTGCAAAACTTACTAAACTTTACAAACGAAATAGCAATTAACTGTAGACATAAATTAAATTTTACTTTAGGATAACCACATACATAACGAATGAATAAAAAAAAAATAAAGACTAGACTAAATCGACATCTAAAGTAGGAGTGAATAAATAAATAGGAAATAAGTTATTCCAATTATACACATACTTAAATAGGATCAGTTAACTCGCATTTACTAAAACATCCAGACAAAACATTAGAAAATGATATCCCGTAAAAGTCATCTGGGCTTTTATTTGAGAGGTGCTCAACTATTGACTAATAAAAACATTTATCTGGGAGAGAGAAATAACAATGAAATGGTTAGCTAACTAGACTAAACATCAGGTACATTAAAAAAAAAAAAAGCTTGTGTACAGCCTGATAATTCCATGCAATGAAGACGTAAGGACACCTGTGTAGCTTAACTGCCATAAATATATTTTCATACTTGACTAACTCTACTCATATGTGTACCACAGTTAAAGTAAATACTAAAAATCTATGCACAATAAATTGTCACCTTATATGTGTATAAATAAAAATGACAAATCTAAACCTGGTTCTGCTGATCTTATCTAGTTTGTCTCAAACAGTGAATAACGTCACAAAGGATGACTTCATCCACTAAAAGTGGGTACATAGCCAAAATGTGATTCTTTAGATCATGGGTTATTTATGAAACTAAAGAATCTGGATCTTGCATGCTAGTCACTGTGCACACTGGATGACATTGTACAAGAAGAGAAGGAATGGATAAAATAATTTATTATAAAAAGAAATATATATTTTGGTACGCTTGAAAAATTTGACCTGGATCCTCGGATTTTCCATCAATTATGGTTTGGGCTAAACCGGCAGTCATCGGATTAAACCAAGCAAAGTAACAGATGCAGACGAATTTTAAAACAAACAAATCAGAAAAAAAGTAGAAATACAATAATTAAAAAATAACTTATGTAAATTTAATGAATATATTTCAATTTTTTTTTTTTTTTTTTTTTTTTTTTTTTTTTTTTTTTAAGAAAAGTTGCATTTTGTATTTATTTACTTTTATATATATATATATATTTTTTTTTTATTAGCAAAGTTTTTTGCTTTTTTTTACTCATAAATTGTTAGGTGAAAGTAGATTTTTATTTTCCAAGAAAATTTACATTTTTTTTTTATATATATGAAAGAAAATTAGTAGTAAACGTTTTTTGCGTAAACAGAAGTTGTTTCTTATAAGATGAATGATTTTTTATGAAAACCGTAAATTGTTAGGTGAAAGTACAGAAAAGTGTTTTTTCTTGAAAACTTACAAACTATTTGTCAACTAAAAAAAAATGAACAGGAAAAATACCCCCATCACCCAAAAAATAATTACATTTTTTATACAAAAAGAAAAAAAAATGTCTATTTTAGTGTTCCAACATTTGAACAACACTCGGCTTACCGGTGATTGCCGGTCGAACCCTGACCCAAATTTATGAAAAATCCTGAGGATCCGGTTCAAATTCTGCAAGAGTACCTATATTTCCTTGAAAATGGATGACATCATAAAGGATCAATGGTATCTATTTTTAAATATATGAATAGAAAGAGTTTATTATGACATCATAAAATTTTCATCAATATTTGTTTGAAAGCAGCAGCAGCTGTAACTGCAGACTGCTGATGATCGATATAATATTAACTTTGAATTTCTAAGTACTTATTAAAACATTAAGTAATTTTCCAATATATATCATAAATACTAACCTAAGTTTCTTCAGAAATAATCTAAACTTTAAATGAAATTGCTTGCAAACTGATGCATCTACAAAATAAAAACAATTTAATTGACAAACTGAATTTTGTTTTTTTGCTTTCTTTAGTTTTCACTAACAATCTGCTTTCTATGGTAAGTGAGCTAACATGGCTTGTAAATGGGGGAGGGGTATCAAGAAATCGGTGATTGTTCCAGGGCAAAAATGTGGTTTTGTTCCATATGTGGAAGGTTAAAATTGAACCTACTTTTATTTGATTGTAGTTATAAATTCTCTATGAAGATAATACCTTCTGATACACTCGGGGAGGGTCATCAGTAAAATTATCACCAATTCAAATAAATTTTTCAGATATTATTCATGCTAACCTACAAGATTGTGTTCAGGAAGTTTGCATCTAGAAGCATGTTATCTTTACTTTTGATTATCTGCTTTATATGAAAAATTTCCTGATAGAGAACATCGGCAATAATCTCTGGAATGAGGTATGGCTCTTGGAGAATCGCCCCCTTCTTCTGAAGGGGGTGATTCTCCAAGAGCCATACCTCATTCCAACAAAAGAAGGATCTGTTCACCTGCATGGCAGTCTCTCTTTTCCAGAATGATGCCAACAATGTATGCTTAGTTGGTATGAAAACAGCTGGTAAAGCAGACATTCTGAATGCTGGAAAATGGTTGCTAACAACAGACACATCAAATTTCTACTTAGTTTCCCTTTATAACTTCTATTGAATGTTAACGTTTTGAGTCTTTGAACAATTCTCCCTTTTGATCTCGTTAATTTTCTTTTTAAGAAAACTTGATTGATTTGACTTTTCTGTTTTCTCTGTTGCTTCAAGGCAATGTTTGTTGCGTTGAAAGAATTTGCTCTCAGTTCTGGCAATGCTTCATCTTGTCTTCCTAAGTTAGCATTCATTAAATGTAATTCAATTTGGACTTTCCATGTTTCAATTTTTAAACTTGTATCTTTTCATTTTTCCAATGCACTAGTTTTAGTGAAACCCATGGAAATTCCATGGTGTTTTCTACATCAATCTGTATAATTTACTTTTAAGAATATTCCTTTGAAACGCTAAATGTATGTCTGTATCAGTACTATTAAAAAAAATGGCATTCTTTTGCCAGAAAAATTGTTTACTAAATATTTAGATAAAGCGAACACATTTCTTTGTTTAAAATTATTGCAATTTAAGTTTTGTTTAAATATTCTCTCATAACAAAATTAAATATTTTTCAAATCAATAAAACAAATGTTACTTTTTGGACTGTTTATTTAAAATTATACTGCTTTAGTTGACAGGGGCTGTAATTTTATTTTTGGAACAATTCATTTTTAAAATGAGTAAAATAAGTATTTTTTACCTTTGTGACTTCAAATTAATCATCAATCAATGTCTTTGCTAATCAGATAATCTCTTTTTGCATGAACATGAAGTGACTTAACATTATTATATAGATATTTCTTTTAATGTTTCTTGTGCTGGTAGGTGGCTCAGTCTGTAGCATGTGATTCTTGAACATTATTCTACTTGTCTACCTGTAAAAATGACGTGTATTTTGTGACCTCTGGAAGTTTACATTAAAAAGCAAATCATGCAAATTAAACTGTTACTGCTTCAATAATTAAGTGTTGCTGCACACATAAAAATGCTTTAATTAGCATTACAAGTTGATTTTATTTTCTTTTTAGATAATTGTTATTTTATCAACTTGCATGTAAAAGATGCTTAAAACCGTTTGAATTATTCAAATACCATCAGTAGTGCAAAAATTTATGCTTTTCCGTGGACATTTTTCTTTGGAAAAAGTGGGTTAAATTACGGACCTCAACTTTTCAAGAAATTCGGTAATTTCGCCACCATTTATTTATTTTTCAAGACATTCTCATGAAACTTGGCACTCTTGTGTAAAATTGTGTGCTCTTTCTGATTATGCAGTCAAATCTGATGTATCTCTTTACCATAGGCCATGAATTATAAATTCGGATGTACAAATTTCAATTTAAACTGGCGCATGTTATCATACAGTGGGTGTCTATTCATGAACAAAACTAAGTATTATAGTAGTATTTAAATATAGTTTTATTGAGAATAGGCATTTTCCTGCCTCCTCACCAAAGGAGAGCTTAATCTTGGGTGTAGCCATTGAATGCCTAAAGAGCATTCATGGCCGGTATTTACTACTTCCCTCAAAGAAAAAAAAAATTGAGTAGATATGAATTAATCTCAAAAATAAATCAAAGAAAATTTTTCATATAGATTTTGGATTTCCGTAAAAGATGGAAATTCCCTACACAATAATTCATTACATCTAGACTATTAGCCACTATTTCATGTAATTTTCGAACACAATTTTAGACACATTGCCATTATAACAAAATGCTACATGGCATCCTAGGAGCAACACCATTACAATCGCGACATCTGTAAAGGAAGGAGTCCCCATTTTTCTATGTAAATATTTAGTACTTCCACTGCTATCAGTTAACACCAGGACCTATTCTGCATTTTTCTATGATAGCTTAATTTCACCATCGTAACTAGTTATTAGCGACATACACATAAATCTTTCCATTACCCGATTCAAAAATAATAAATTTTCTCTTTTCAAAATCCGCCCCATCTGATTGGCTTAGATCTGCCAATTATATTACTTTTTCATGCATAAACAAATGCTCCAGAAATTTTCCAACATGGCATCGCTCTCTACATGAGGCCATCATGCTGAAAAAAATTACCAAATACAAACATAACTGCACATAAACAGAAAATTAAATACTGGTAACCTTACACACACCTATGCACAAAGTGCCTACACTCCAGTATCCCCAATAACAATAAAACCTTGAAAAAAAAAAAATAACGCCATGTACAGATACCATTATTTATTTTTCGATTTTGGAACGGCTTTGCAACCCTTACACCATGCTATTTTTTTTTTTTTTTTTTTTAGTATATTTTTCTTTTTTTACATTTACTATTACTGTGGACGATTTTAATCACTTATATATTTTCCAACAATAACCTAGACTTCAATCATGTTGCCGTTTTCAACGTTTACACAATGCTAATTATTTTTGTTTTGTTTTCAGTTGTTGACAGACAAATTATATAAACTTTTTATTTTTATATAAAACATTTTTAGACGCAAAGGCTGAAATAAAACCAGAAAAAATTTCATTATTTTTTCCACTATTTTTTTTTTATTAGAATAAATTTGTGACATTCAAGGATGCTGCATTGCTTTTACCATTTGGTCTTTCTAAAGTTTAACAGATTTTACGCTCTTATTTAAACATGGTTCATGAAAGAGCGTAAGGCCAAATTTTAAAAGCAATATGGTGGCCTTGCATGTCGTACATTTAGTCTAATAAAAGTGATGAAAAAATAACTGAAATTTTATCTGGTTTTATTAGAGCCTTTGGGTCTAATGTTTTATATAAAAATAGTTCTTATAATTTTTTTACGCCGCTAAACTACACATTTACCCTGAATTACATTGCCTACGGAAACATTTGTTATATATTTGTTATATATTTGTTTCTTGTTTACTTCTCTTTTCCCCCCGGTGCTACCAGATCAGGCTGTCTGAAGATATTGGCTTCCTGAGATGAAATGCATCTAACATTGATGCTTTTTGTTTTTCTATTTTTTTGCAAAATTTAATCATGTTCTGTAACAACAAAAACAACCATTCACCTTTTCCCTCTTTTCTTTCTTCCCATTTCCTCTTTCTTTTTCTATCTCCCCCACTTCCTGACTGGTTTCCTAACTTAAAATGTACCAAACATTAATACTGTAACCCTTTTCTCATCTGCTATTGCAAAACTCATGTTCTGCAGAGCAGGGAACAAGAATAAAATCCGCTATAAAACAACAAAACTAAACACTACAAAGTAGCGATTGAAGAATAAAAATCTATAAAATAACTGGATGTAACATGAATACTTTTTCCAAAATAAATGGATTCTACATTAAATAACCAAACTAAACCAAACTTCTCTTTTCCGGACTCATTATAGACACTGCTCAGACGTTAACTTTTTTTACTTTGGATCCACCTCCACAATTTTCTTTAAAATAACTTTTCTAGGTTTTCAACTATGCTGAATAAGACAACCTCTTTTAACTTTGGAAACTAGTAGTTTTCGAGATATAAAAACCTGCATCGTGCACTTTAATTCAGTGGCCGCCAGATATGTATGCACACATGATAAACTAATCCACTTCTCTTCAACCGACACTGCTCCCCTCCCCCATTTTTTTTCTACTTTTTGGTGGGTGGATGGTGGGGGGGGGGGCTTATAGTCTTTGTGGGTGGGTATACCGACAATGAATTTCAAGGTTAAATTTGGGGCAAATTGACAACCTCCCTCCTCATAAAATGGAGTAACTATTCCGAAAGTCGTTCTTACCATGGCAAGTTCGAAGGTGTCTATTCCAAAAGCCGTTAACATTAGAACGTTGGGGGTTGGCCACCACCAACAACCATAGTTTAATTTTTTACGAGGGGGAGGAGGGCATCCTCCCACCGGGCAACGCCGGTTAATGAATCCTGCTAGTATATATAAATTTTTCTTGTATTTCTAACCTGGCATGAATGTCTACTGCCCTACTATATGTACTTTTTAACCCTTTGTTGATCAAAACGGATAGAAGTGATTTGTGTGGATTGCTTTTCATTACAAACATGATTTTCTTTCTAAATTCATGTAATTCTAAGAGGTAGGGTGGGTGGGGCTGTACCCACTAATTGCTAGTTGAATAATTGAGTATGTATATGCATGTATTAAAAACGGTCATTGTATGATTGTTAAATGCAATTTTTTTTACACGTACTCATTTCAAGCTTTGAATAGAAATCAGTTTTGTAAAGCACCTTAAAATATAACCTTTAGTTCATCTTTAAAGAATGTTTGAATAAGT
>NW_027633293.1:0-58343 GCF_053919585.1 Euprymna scolopes
TATACAAACGACTGGGAATCGCTTGTGAAATTCATAGTCCCATGAAACTTTCTCTTTCAAGGGAAACCAGTTCAACTTGCAGTGCCCACAAAAAGAGGCTAATGCCTATCAGGATGATCTAATGACGAACGTACATACACTACACTACCTCCAATACGAAGTAACATTATATATATATATATATATATATATATATATATATATATATATATATATATATATATATATATATATATATTAGAGCGCTGGACTGAAATACATAAGGTCCGGGGTTCGAATCCCAACAACAGTCAAGCTGCGCTGAAGAGGAGTATGGCTCCGAAACACGCGTGTCCGTAGATTACTGCTTTTAAAAATAATAAATAAATAAATAATACGTCCAAATAAAAAATGGGCGACTTTCTAAGAAAAACACTGGATCTCCGAGGCGGAGACGTTAACCTTAATATCGTTTTAAAAGATCAACAACAAAAACTACTTAAACAGATAAACGATAACAATTAAACAGTAAATTGTCTGTGGCATCATAGCGTAATGGGTTAGGGCGCTATACTGAAATACATAAGGTCCGGGGTTCGAATCCCAACAACAGTCAAGTTACATTGAAGAGGAATAAGGCTCCAAAACACGCGTGTCCGTAGATTACTGTTTTAAAAAAAAAAAAATATATATATATATATATATATATATATTCCCTCTGCTTAACTTATTTTGTTTTCAAGTAAGATCTTTGACTTACTTGTTGTTTCATCAAATACTTCTGCATGCAAAATCCGATCCCGCATTTTGCTAATTCCTACCCTTTGATGAGAAGGAGAGTATTTCTTCGAAACTCCGCGGATTAACGACTATCCATTTATCTAGTGTTTCCTTTTCAGATTAAATATGTTTTTAACTCATTTCAAAGTGTTTTTTAACATATTTTATTTACTGTTTGCTCATATATATATATATATATATATATATATATATATATATATATATATATACTAGCAAAAGTACCCGTTGACTGGGTTCAAAAACAGCCTACAGAAAATGGACTCTGATTTATGAAAGTATGATAGGTCATAAAAAGAAAGGGTTGTAAAGAGATAGCTTCGAATTTGGGGGTTATCAAAACCAAAGCAAACTATGATGAAAGTAAAAATAAAATAGATAAACCCCATAATTTATTATACCATACCTGTTCACACTGAAACACTTATCGCAATATTTTGTGGATCTATATTAAAAACTTGTTAAACTTTGTGACATATTTCCATTCTATGGAGGTCAGGCGCGACCGAACACCCCATAATTTTATTATACCATATTTCTTCAAACTGAAACATAATTATCAAAGTATACTTACGCAGATAGATATAAAAAGTCTTTATTAAAGTTTGTGCCTATTTCCATTCTATGGAGGCCAGGCGCGGACGCAAACCCCACAATTTTATTATACCATCCCTATTTAAGTTAAAAAATACTTATCAAAGTATAATTATATACATCTATATCAAAACACTTGTAAACGTTTTATTTTTTTTTTTATTTCCATACTTTGTGGACCAGGCGAATACGCAGACCCCACAATTTTAATGGATCATCATTATGTCAGATCAAACATACCCATTCCTGTGTCTCGATACATCTATCATTATATCTGATTAGTTTTCTATAATAGTCAACCATATAGGAGCATATTCGTGACCAGAAACACACACAGACGTTCAGCTTAATATTATATATATATATATATCATAATTTAGGAATTTAAAATTTGTGATTTGAAATATTTGTGATTTTAAAAAGTTAAATTAAAACGGATATAGCGTTATTAGGTTTTTGCAGTTCTTAAAGGGAGACGTCGACATACATGTCCTACATACAGCGCCTGGTATTCCCAAATAGTCACCCATCTTATACTGATCAGACTGAAAATTGCTTAACTTCGGTGATCTTATGAGAACGGGTCATTATTCCGTACCTCCTTTTGGGGATAGTGTATTATCCGTTATGTGGCCATTAGACCATTTATAATACGTTGCTCCCAAGCATAAACACCTTCTTTTTTTCGGGGAAAGAGTGTAGTATATGTTCTGTTGCCATGAGACTATCCTCCCAGGCATTACCTCCTGCTAGGGGCGAGGGTATATACTAGCAAACATATGTATGCAATCTGAAGGAACATATTGCTAATTATTATAATACACATTTGTGATCATTTAAGACCAGGTTAAAACATCTGTAGAAATTCGTCGATTCTAAATATGGTTTATATTGGCTTTGACCTAATGTCAACCATTGACCAATGGCGTGTGGACAGACTCAAAGATATATTTAATTTATGTAGGAGGGTCGTTCCAAAAGTAATACCCCCTACTTTTTTTATTCCGCCAGAATGAATCAGAGAGGATTGCAAACAGCATTGTTATAATTACTGAATTTATATACAGCATAATCACGTTGACACACCTGTTCTCGTCAGATCACTGAAGTTAAGCAACATTGAGCCTGGTTAGTATCATATGAGTGACCATTTGGCAATTCTAGGTGATGTATATTCTCCCCGCTTATCTCGGCATTGTTTCCAGTCGTCCTGAACCCCCAAGTGCCACTTGTATTTAACAATGTCGACTCAGGAGGGGTGTGATTGGAGATTGTGCAACTCTTGCCACAAAAATTCCACACACAGGCACCCTTACAGTGGGTATCCATAGTTTGTCAAGACTGAAGGAAGGTACCATGCATACATGACCTGAAATTTCATCTATCTGTTGCAGATATTGACGGTGTAACACCCTAAGAAAATAATCCATGTCATGTACGTGCGCCAGAAGCAGAGACGCATTATTAAATTCCTGGAAAACGTGCTTTGAGAATGGTAGTAACTATGTAGAAACATAATTTCTGGGGCACAAAAAGGTCATCCGTTTCAATAGTATCACTCCTGTCTTCGTAGCGTTTCAACATTTTGAGTTTTAAAAAAAATAGGAGGCTTTACTTTTGGAACGCTCCTCGTATTTAGAGAGAAGTATGAGTACAAATATTGAAAAATCGAACTCGGGAATATATTTTTTAAATGCAAAGAAAGAAAAATGTCATACGAACAATTTATGAAGAACTGCGTGTTTTCGTCGTCGACTTTCACAAGGTTGCTTTGCTGTTGGTGACACGCGCTTTTCGCTCCAATCCAAGTGCTGCGTGTGTTGTTGAAGAAGTAACAATAATTATTGAAGGAAGACCAGCCCTCCGCACAGCGAAAGTATACTGCAAGAAATAACAAATATATTAGACCGTTCTTACATAGCGAACTGAATCCCAGTTATAAAATTAAACATCGTGTTATTAGCTTGATCCGAAAATTCTGGCCGATTTCTGAAACACTTTTAAATATATAAATGAGGTTGAATTTTTTTTGTGTGTGTGTGTGTGTGTTATTATTATTATTATTATTATTATTATTATTATTATCAAATATTTTACGTGCATAAAAGTATACCTAAAAACATATTTAATAATAAAAATAAATAAGTAAATATATAAATGAGGTTGAAATTTTGTATATATATATTATTAAATATTTTTGCGCACATAAAAGTGTACCAAAATATATTTAATAATAAAAATAAATAAATAAATACGTCCGATAAAAATTAAGGGCGATTTATTCACATTATATATATATATATATATATATATATATATATATATATATATATATATATATATATATATATAAAGCTTATAGTTCTGTAGCAGAAATAAATAGAACTCTTTTCCTGTGCGTCAGTGCCTCCCCTGACTGTGCGATATGGCACATACTGACCAATCAGAGGCATAGCGCAGGGATCTTCCTTACCCCCTTAAGGAACTATAACTGCTTCTGTCCCGGACGAGAAAAACTCTTCCCTTTTCCAGCGAGACTTCAAAGAGAGCGGACCTGTTTCCTCACTCTCTCTCTCTCTCTCTCTCTCTCTCTGCCTACATCGGTATCGACGGTCCCCACTTGGGAATAACTACCAGGCAATGGCAAACGAGTTCTATCCCAGCTATATCTAAATGGCATCTTGTCTTATTTCAATAAACCTTTTCCTTGCAAGTTTTATGAAGTCGTTTGTTCGTTTATTCAGTAGCTTGTGTTGAAATATTTATTTTATTAAGGAGTGCCCGAAAAGCATTAACCCAACTCCCTAAAGTTCTTAAATTTAAAAAAAAAACGCTAAGATAGCGGAAAAAATAAAAACAACAGCGTTTCGAAGTTGTTAATATCGTTAAAAAATGCCAATAACAAAATCTTAACTATATATACATATGCATACATACATACATACATACATACATACATACATACATATATATATACATATATATATTAGCAGGCCACCTGGTGTTGCCCGGTCATAAAATACGTTTAAATATGGTACATTAATTCATGCAGATGTCGTATTTATTATTATAGAGCCAATTCTCCGTTGATTATTATATTGTACCTGAAATATAGTATTGATTTTAAAAGTTTTAAAAAACTGACTTGGATGTCACCAGTTAAAATTAAACCCAAAACATTTAACTCTCTTGCAGTATTCGCTACCATTATATGCATATAAAAACTTGACAAATTAACGCAGTTTAACGTATAAATGTATATTTGTGCATGCTTACATCATACATATTACGTCGAACTACGCCTGCCAAGTTTGAATTTTTCAATTGTCACCACTTAGCAGCTACTTTTTCGGCAAAAAACCTAATCGATTTTGTTCCACGGGTTGGAATACTCTATATATAAAGTTTCAAGTCTTTAGACCAAAAATTGCCAGAACAGTCTCGTATTGATCATTCCACGGATAGAGATAGATTTATTTTAAATGTAGCTCCAAAATGCTATGTAATTATGCGCAATGTAGAAAATATGCACAAATAGAACCATGCGTAATAGTGAATTGAACTAATCATCCATTAAGAAAACAGAAAAAAATAAACAAACGGTGAATTAATAAAAGTTCATTTTTAAATGAATATGCAAATTAGTTATGCTTTCTGAAGTCGCTGAGATATTCACGGCTAAATATAGTAGGAAATTGTATTCACTTTTAAAACAGACAAGTGGGCTTTTAATATCAATGTCAATGCAACAAATAACTCAACTTTATATATATATATATATATATATATATATATATATATATATATATATATATACTAGCAGAGAGACTCGGCGTTGTCCGGGATTGAATGAGGATCAACAAATGTTTCACGCTCCCATATTATTATTGTCATCGAAATCTGTGAAATAGCCCTTTTTTTTCAATTAAATCGATTGATTGCCTGCTCTAATTGGGGACCCATCGTGATGCACCACCGGGAAGCTTCACATACCTCTGCGCAGTGACTTAATCCACAAGACATTCTAGTCTACATTTCACTGTAAAACCCCCACTGTTGATTTTATAAAATCATTTTTAATGTAACGGCTTGAATTAAAGTTTAAAATGCAAAAGTTAAGTATCATGGTTCCGTTGTGCTCTAAACAGAAACATTCATTTCGAACGCGCCCGTCATCTCAAAGAACCTACTGTTGATTTTATATGCCTTGTTTTTCTGCTTGTGCGGTGATAGTGGGTGAAATTTAAATGTGTGCTTTAAGCAGAAATATTCATTCTGAACGCTCCCCTGTCATATCACAGAATCTACTGTTGATTTTATGTGCCGAACCTTTCGGCTTGTGTGGTAATAAAACTTCTCAAATGCATTCGTGATGTTAGGCTGTATAAAAGAGTTAACTTTGGTCAAAATCGCCTGCTCCTTCTATCATAAGATTTTTCGATTATCGATATTTATCTAAGACATTCCGATACAAAACATATCTAAGAACACTGTCAGATACATAATGTACACGTATGTGAAATTTAATAAAAATCGGCCCAGCTGTTTTGGAATCCCCAAGAAACGAACTCACACACACAAAGTTCCTCTTATAAAGATAGATAGATAGATAGATAGATAGATAGATAGATAGATAGATAGATAGATAGATAGATAGATATATAAAAGAAAAAAATTCTACTGCTGAGTGTTAAATTGAACAGGGTGGAATGAAACAAAGTTTTTCCCTGTGGGGGTTTCCTTTAATTTTGTTGATTTATATAAGCACTGATGATGGCCTAATTTTTTTTCTGATCATTGTATAAAAATGGCGTCAAACTATTACCTTAAAAACCCCCATCTTCCATACAAGAACACTGGGTAGGAAGAGTGAAGAGGAGTGATGTGCAAGTTTAACGGCGCAATTTTCAAAAATACAGTTTCAGCCTAAATCCAAACCATCGCATCTATTGTAATCATTTGCGCACTAATAAATAAATAGATCGAGCATAGTCGAGACGACCTAAAGGTTTCCTTTTGATTAGCTACAACACCGAGATGTAAGAGAGGTCGTCATATTTCCGCGGATTATTTTACTAATTCTTGATCCTCACATTATAATCCAGAGAGTTTTACAAGGAGCCACCAAGTAGTTTTGGGCAGGACTCGGTCAAGGATTGAACTTGTGTATCCAAGCCCATTAGAGCACATTAACTATTATCCCAAATAGGCTGGTTGGAAAATAAATCAACCGGCAATTTCCACCAACCTAGTGGAACTGACAATTTGTGTTCAATTAAACGCAAGCAATTAATCGTTTACATTAATTATTTTACGTACTGCTCTGCTGGACAATATAAAATGACAAACTTCGGTTAATAAAAACAATCAATTTATTTTGACAAGTCGGCGTGTGGTTGGGTGCGATAGAGAGGAAACGGCGGATCTTGGATAGTCGGTTTGAATGCGGGCACCTGCTCTCTGTCGTCCGCTCTGTTGCATTCGTCCAAGTACATTGTCTTTGCAATGACCTTTTCGTCCAATGATTTTCAATTCATGAATATATCTTTCTTTGTTTTGACTTGACTTGTAAAACAATCTCCCATTCCTGGACTATTGTATCATCCGAGTTCAATAGCTAGGACGATTCATTCAGTGTTTGTTTCGGAAAATACGCGAGCAAGAACATAAATCGGTCGTAAGACTGTATATCTCTGTCTGACATCTTAAGGATGATCCAAAGTTGTTCTATGCCTTACTTCTAAGTATTGCATAATGCATTCTCAACGAATTATTTACGCTTGTGTCCTTCATTAACCCAAAGCTAACCCTAAATTTAAGGTAGTTGTTGAAAATGACTAGATTATGGTTGGGACCTGTAAATTGGCATGTTCTCATAGATTACATTTCTAAATTATGGGAATTTAAGGTTGAGATCTTCATCTATTTCTCACCCTTAATTTGGTTTTATTTCAAATAATCATAAATGGAACTTCATCTAATCTCGAAAGGTTGGGTCAAAGTCTTAACTAGGCCTTACTTCTCCACCTTGCATGAAGTATTTTCGAAATTATGTCGTGTTAACGTTGAAAACTCAAAAACTATTTACCTAATAAGGTTGGAATTTTGCAAGGGTATTACTGTTATTAAAGAGAACCAGGTTCATACATACAATTTAGAAAAATCATAAGCTAAAATTCCGTCAAAGTTTCGATCAGTCAAAGTCAAAGTCAAATGTCACATAAAATGCGAGACATCATGAGCTACAATACGGGCCAAGTGGCGATTCCCAAAGATGAGAAGAACAAGAGTTATCGTCAAAACCATTTTCTTGACCTTGATATTCAACTTATATATAACAAAATTTAAACAGTTCCAAGTTCAGCCATGATTTATATTTCGACCCAGTTTGGTGACGATTGGTCAAGCGATGTGGATACTAGGCTGTATACAATCAAGCAAACGTAGTTATAAACTCGACCAAAAAATTAGAAGGTAATAACTTACATTCTGGAGGTGTTACTTTCGTTATTTTGGATCCGACTGGAATTTCACACACAAACGATTCTTTCTGGTCGCAGTTGGACACGGGCTGCCATTTTCCATCAGCATCCTCTGAAGAGAAAAAATGTTTTTTTAAGTCCAAAGAAACTCAGTCTATGTATACGAATAAGTTTACAGATTGATAAGCGGAAGAAGATTGGTTGGTTGGTTGTTTTTGTTTTACGGCATATCAACCCTTTTCGGGTTATTTAATGCCGAATCCAAAGATTCGGAAGAAAAATTTTTAATAGAATATATTTGTTGTTTTCAAATCAGTTTCTATTTAACCCATAGTTGGGACCCTAACAGCTACTATCACTCCGGGTCAAAGTGGACCTGGGAGCAATGGTAATTAAAGGGTGGCTCCACACTCCCCAAAGCCCGCAAGCTGGGGCCTCACCACTGGATATAGTTTAAGGTCATATCCAGGACCCGGAAGAATATTCGTTTAAAAAAATAAATGCTAAAATTTGGCCTATTTCTCGCATTAATCGTAAAGTTAAAAAAAATTCTTCTATGCCAAGTTCATTCGCTTTTCACAACGGACTACCATCTTTTTTCATATACTGTTTACGTCTATTAAATATCAGTCACAAAATTAATTCATTTGCATATTGGTTTTGCAAAAGGAAACTTTATTAATAAGGAACTTTTTCTTATTGTTTATATTTTTAATTCCATGTTTATTTTGATTTTAATAGAAAAAATGGTCCCATTTTGCAATATTGTTTTTTTCCTGGACAAATATTTAGCATGTGTGTTCAAATGTTCATTTAATTAGCGAGACCGACCTGACTTTTTTAACAATTCACGATCTATTTCTAAATTGCAAGTGAAAAGGCAAATTGATCTTTTTCTTGATTCTATGTTCGTTTACAATCAAATTTAAAAGATATTAAAAATTGTAGTGAAGTTAACATAATGTTATTGCCTATTTATCTCCATTTTCTGCTTGTAACAATTCTTGTTATAAATATTATTATAAATACTAATTAACAGGAAAAAGTCTGTGCGTATGTGTTTTGTACATTTAAAATAAAGTCAAGGTTTAAAATAAAGTAAACATGGTGAATATATATATATATATATATATATATATATATATATATATATATATATATATATATATATATGATTAGTTTTTTTTTTTATGAATCTAGCAGAGTGCTCAATTAAAAGGAAAATCCGAAATATAAGAGCGTATTTATATTTTGTATTGTGTGCACAGACAGTTGTTACATGAGACAAGTCATTGGTACCGTCAGTTTCAAGCCCTATGATTAGGACCGCTTAAGATATCCATATCAAGCTCTCTTTAGCCAATACTCATCATACAAGAGATGAGTATTGGCTGAAGAGAGCTTGATATGGATATCTTAAACGGTCCTAATCATAGGGCTTGAAACCGACGGTACCAATGACTTGTCTCATCTAACAACTTTCTGTACACAAAATACAAAATATAAATACGCTCTTATATTTCGGATTTTCCTTTTAGTTGAGCACTCTGCTGGATTCATTTTTAAAAAAAACTGATCATATATATATATATATATATATATATATATATATATATATATATATATATATATATATATATTCACCCTGTTAACTTTATTTTAAACGTTGAGTTTATTTTAAATGTTTTTAATCATGAATTTAAGTTTCCCTTCATGATTGCGTTATATATATATGTGTGTGTGTGTGTGTGTGTGTGTGTATAATTACTAACTAGCTCTACCTACGTATTGAGCACTTTTGAAGTAAATACTTCAAGTTTACGCATAAATCTATACTTTCGTATATCAATTTTATGTGAGTAAATGAAGTAGTTATATATATATATATATATATATATATATATATATATATAGAGAGAGAGAGAGAGAGAGAGAGAGAGAGAGAGAGAGAGAGAGAGAGAGAGATGATGATGATGCAGAAATCTATGAGATATGAACGAAGTGCAAGCAAAATGACACATACACAATTAAAATGAAATTAATTTTTCAATTTCTTTTCATTTATTATCAACATGATTTTTTTTTTTAATTACAAATCTTACTTGGTTGCAATGTGGCTTACAGTATGATCCGTATAACTATATTTCGTGGAAATTTTCGCCTCTTCAAATGTGAGTTCGTTAAGTTAGCGTAAACGGAAAACAAAAGGAGAGTAGGGTAAACCGAGAAATAAAAGGGAGGTAATGCAACAATATGACGACATTTTGCAAAGCCACTCTTACCTGTATTGATGATGACACATCTTTTCTGTTCACCGGCATCTACCAGTTCCTCTGTACCGCGCCTCCAATTCGTGTAGGTAAGTTCCTCTCCAGAATCCCATATATAATTACCATTGGTATCCACTTAAGAAAAAGAAAAAGATAGAAAAAAATTTTTTTAAGTAAACAAATAAAACTATTGATTATATGGGGGCAGACACCTATCCATTTATCTTGCTTAGTGACTATTTCGAGTTTGCCCTGATGAATTGATAACGACACGAACTGATAACGATGCGTTCCAAGTTCGAATCGAGTTAGTTCCATAGCACTAGTTTTACTTATGGATATTGGCAACATATCCTGTGGGTGTTGTATGGTCGGGCGGTATATAAACTGATGTCTCTTTAACGTTGTGACGTGTCAATATATATATATATATATATATATATATATATATATATATATATATATATTTGAAAAATTTATTGTGAAAAGTGTGATGCTGTTCAATTTGAGCAACGGAAATGACGTTGGAAATTTTAAAAAATATTTGTATTAGAGGAGGAGTTTCTCTGGTGTGAGAGAGTTAACCTGTGTCTAAAATTAAACCATGTTCTTTTAATAGAAGTTTACTTATTAATGGCGCTATATCATAGAAACCTCCACGTTGTTTAATTGTGCCTGAATTTGCGATAAGCGCTGATTCAAGAAGTCTTCGGCGCGGTTTATTTGTAATAAATGTAACTATTTTTGCTTGTTTGAAGTCAAAGGTATGATTATGCTTCAATGGATGAGAGAATAATGCACTTAGAGAATTGTTATTTCTTATATCGCTTTTATGTTCATTGGACCTTTTTTTTTTTTTTTTTTTTTTAGTTACGCTGGGTTTCACCAACGTATTTATGATGGCAATTTTGGCAAGGAATACCATTTCCATTATTCTCATCATATATATGTGTGTGTGTGCGCGCGCGTGCGCGTGTGTGTGTGTGTGTGTGTGTGTGTGTGTGTGTGTGTGTGTGTGTGTGTGTGTGTGTGTGTGTGTGTGTGTGTTAACATTATGTGATCGTCTAGTTCCTTGAATGTGCGTATGTCTATTCATTGTCTCTAGTGTTCATGTGTGTGTATATTTTTATAACAATGCGTACAACGGTTTGAAGAAGGGGCATTTACCACCATTGCAATGTATTTTATGCATATTGTTATTACTAGGGCTATGACAACAGCATATTCTTTTCATTTTTTTTCTCCTGAGTATATATCCGACACCGTTAGACACAGTTAATCAACCGAGAACCACACCACTCTATATTAAAGCATATAAGATATCAACGTATACACACTCGAGACTCAAAACAACGAAAAGAATATGCTGTTGTCCTAGCCCTTGTTATTGCTTAAACATATGACCATAATTTTTTTTTCTTTCAGATTATTAAATCATCATCCAGGTTTTCCTGCAATATGTTGACTCGAAAACGACTTTTAATCAAGAGTAAGGAAATCATCTTGGTTGTCCTCTCACAACAGGTCGCCTAGGAGTATTTAGTTGGAAATTTCTGCCCCATCCTTCATATTCTCCTAACCTAGCTCCCTAAGATTATCACAATACGAGGATTATAAAACCATTTAGCTGGCCTTAGATTCACATGATGAAGGGAGATTGCACATGAGTTAGTGAATTCGTTTCGCAACTACGGAAATCGATTAACACATACGTCGAACTTTTAATCACACTGATGCAGTTGATACACACTGTCCTCGATCTTCTGAACATACTCCTTTTATTGTCCAAGCGTTCGTCATCAGCCAATCGGCGGCCAGAAAAACAGTCACGTGAGGGGTGACGTCATCGCTCAATAATCTTACAAAAACCACAACCGCCATTTTTAATTTCTGCCCTCCCTGTGATCCTCCCAGCAGGTAAGACAACACGCGCAGACACGTGGTCGCTTTCTTCCTTCATTCTGTTCGACTTTACAGTTAGATTCATATTTCACATCAAAACATTACGAATTTTACAAACGAGGCACTTATAAGCTCATTTGGCAGATGGGAATAATTTATAGAGAGCAAAGATTGTTAATTGTTAAAAAATATTTCCAAAAACACAGTTTTTCATTTTCAAGATGAAATTTCGAATCGGTAAAAATGTTTGCACGAACGTATTATTATTATACTTTCCGCCTCTGTCGGTAAACATTGCAAATGGATTTGCATCATCGCAACAGTCGCTTGCCATGCACTTCTGCTGGAAGTGACTATTGATCTTAACTGGAATTTTGGTGCCAATATGTTCCTCATCCACTTGTCTCTCATCCACTAGATTGTTTTCTGCTTTGGTTATTTCATCCTTTTAACCTGGTTTCGACTTTGGTGTTGTGTAAATAGATGCTGATATTATTTTTTTTTAATTATTATTATTATTATTATTATTATTATTATTATTATTATTATTATTATTATCGGCTCACATATAGCTGTCACACAAGTCAGCAAACGATCTGATTGGAGACCTGTGGTGTTCGCTGGAAGCTGAGTGACAACAAGTCTCCCCAGACGTCCAGCTCTCTCCTCCTCCTCCTCCTTCGATAGCATTTGCAAATAAATTTGCATCATCGCAACAGCCACTTACCATTGATTTCTCGCTGGCAGTGGCCATTGGTTTATACTGGAATTTGAGTGGCACAAACCTCCCCAAGATCCCAGTTCTCTTCGCACTTGTCCAGCGGAGGTCTGGCCAGTGCTCCCTCCTCGGTATTTCCATCCGCCTTGACCCTTTGTTATTATTATTGTTATTATTGTTATTATTACTATTATTGTTATTATTATTATTATTATTATCATTATTATTGTTGTTGTTGTTGGTGGTGGTGGTGGTACTAGTGCACTTATTGATCCGTGCTGAAATAATAACGTTATGTAAAAAGCCATTTTTAACATGGGGAAGGGAGGATGTTTTGTACCTATTCTATACTTTAATCTTACAATTGAATAAAAAAACATACCATAAAACTTTAATTAAACTTGGAAATACGATTTAAAAAGTAGCGCGGATCAGTAAGTGCATTAGTACCTTTTTATTATTGTTATTATTATTGTTATTATTATTATTATTATTATTATTATTATCATTATTTTATTTTTATTATTATTATTATTATTAATATTATTATTGTTATTATTATTAATATTATTATTATTATTAATATTATTATTATTATTATTATTGTTATTATTATTATTGTTAATATTATTATTGTTGTTATTATTATTATTTTTGTTAATATTATTGTTATTACTATTATCGTTATAATTATTGTTATTATTATTATCGTTATTATGCAGTTTGGAATTTCTAAATGTGCGGTTGTTGCTTGCTCTTAAGAAGCAAAGACGTCACTTTATTTCACGTTCTTTTCCTCCTTCACGGTACGGGTTCGAACCTGCCTGCCTACTACCACTTTTTTTTTTTTTTTTTGCTCAACACACCTCCAAGCACCCAGGCAACGCCAGTACTCAGGTTATTTATTATTATAAACCAAAAAATATTTCAAAAGAGAGAAAATAAATAACCTACCTGTTATGCCTAACCACAATACCATGACACCAAGTTTCTTTAATTCATTTAATTTTGAATTTATAAATATTTGATCGTAGGAACTGAAAAGATAAAATGACATAAGTTAGCAAAGCATTTTTTTTTTCAAGACATGACAATGGTTTTTAGAAAATGTTTTTTATAAAGTTCATAAATTAAGTTGCAAGATTTAATATGAAATTAATCAATTTTCGAAATGCACTTCTATAAAAACAAAAAAAAAATCTTCACAACGTAAAATACAAAAATTACCTTGGATATATTTTATGTTATGTGCATTTTGTTGCACTTCAAAAAAATAATGTTATCTATTACAAGCAGGGCGCCCGGTTTAAAAATGATGCATGCAGATTTCGTATTTATTATAATAGAGCAAATTATCTACTGATTATGATATTGTACCCAATATGCAGTAGTAATTTCAAAAGTTAAAAAATAAAACATGACTTGGGTACCATCAGTTAAGAATCGAAACTAAAACATTCAGAGCTACAGCTTTAGTCGTAAACGTTTGTGCCATTGTCAGACTGATAAGAAATAGTAACAAATGAACCGACTGTAATGTATAAGAGTATATTTGCGCATGCGTACTAGTGCATTTTAAGCAGTGGCATAGCAAGGGGCGGGATGGGCGGTCCGACTCAAGCGGCACGTGTCAAGGGGGTGGCATTTTGTGAGGGTAAAAATTGAAAATAGAAAAAATGAATGAAAAAGTAAATAAAAGCTGACAAAAAAATCTGCAATTTTATACCAAAATGAGTCTTTAAGGTTGTAAAAATATCGGAATTTTATGAGGTATCGGAATCAGAAAAATGTATCCCTATTTTTCGATTCCAAAACCGATTTTTTTTTAATTTTTAACTTAATTTTTCATTATTGGTACGAATGATAAATGTTTATTATTTTAAAATCATCACTAAAATAAAAATGATAATAACATTAAAATACGATGTAAATTTATTTTACTTGCAAAACAAAATTTTTTTTTTTTTAATTTGCATAAATTCGCCAAGTAACCGTTCAAAGAAAGCAGTTGATTTACAGGTTCCGAAAAATGTTGAAAAATTAAAACATTTTTTGTCAAGAAAAATACTTTCAAACATCATTGATAATTAAATGATGCAACGGAAAATTGGACACTGGAAAATTAGCAACAGAAAATTACGTAATTTTGGAATTGTAGAAACATTAAGCAAATACGGAATAAAAATCGACTGAAAACAGGGGGAGATAATTTTAAATAGCAACTAAGCCCTACACCTCAAATACTTGGCTTTCTATTCGATAGTTTAAATACTGCCGAATTCCTTTCAAGTTTCGAACAGTCACGGAGTAATTGATTTTTTTTTTCGAACTACTAACAAAATTTTATAATCGCTGACGTATTTATGAATAAACCGAAATGTACTATGAGGAATTAAATATGGTAATAGGATTTTAATTTATTACTTTTTTTTAATAATATAATAATTATAAAAGATAATACAAGAAAGGTGTCCTTAGAACGCGCGGATAACTTAGAAAAATCGACTTATTTGCTTTCAAACAAGAGTAAACATTAAAAAATATGTATATTTCTGTGAAAGGCACTTGAATCCTATTTCAAACTATGTCCTCGTCAAGTATGGTCTTAAAATCTATCTTCAATTGACATTTATTCCAAAGATGCTTAATTTTTATACCTTGCCAAAATTAGTTCTCCGGTGTCTCATTTTCCTAAATTCAATTAAATTAAAATAAATATATAAAAAGTGATTTTTAATGCTTTTGATTCATTTGGAATTTTATCTGTTTTTGTTTTAATTAGTTGGTGGGTTTTGTCCGGTGTCGTTTTGTCCGATATGCTTTTGTCCGGTCCCCTAGCTAGCATCGACAGAGTTTACAAAGACAAACTTATAATAATGTCAAAGTCTTAGCCCCAGATGAATTGGGCAATAATAAAATTAATGAATCCAAACCTGTCGCATCTATATGCGACATTTGTCGGTTTATTTTTACTTTGATTTCGGTTCATATGTCTGTATTTGTTCAGATGAATTGGGCATTAACAGGATTAGTAGGTTAAAACCTTTTCACACCCATACGCGACAACACGTGTTGGCTCATTTCTCCTTTTGATTTCAGTTTAAATAATTTTTGAATGAGAGAAGACGGATTTGAATGGGAATATAAAGCAATAAAATCTCAGGCGTCTAATAGAAATTATTTTTGGTAAATAATATTTTTGATTCCGTTTTGGCAACTTAATTTTCTACTTTCCCATACGCTAAGAGGAAGCACAAAAGACATTGATAATTTGCCAATATTTAATGTAAGCGTATTTTTAAATCTATATATTATATATATGGTTTATGAATTGAAAATTAATTAGACATATTTTTTTTATTTTTGTTTCATGTTTACCCTTTTATTTTAATGTAAAGCGAAAGTTCAAATTGTTCTCCTTGTAAAAGATAAACATATTCTTTGTAGTCACCGCCAAAAATGGCCGAAAAATCAAGTTGTTGTTGTTTTTTTAAACGAAATTACATTTATTAAAATCCATTATTTCTGAGTAACTTTTTTTTTTCCAGAAAGATAAAACCCTGAATTTTATCATATAGAAAAGAAAATAATGTAAAACTTTTTCTACTATTTTTAATTAAATTTTAAATGTTTAATTTCCCCCAAAAGTTAACAATTGACATTTTTTGTCTTGCACAAAAAACGTACATAAATATTTTTAAAAAAAGGTTTTTGAACTAATTAATTTATTTATTTGTTGTCTAACTAAGATTTAGGATGATTTTCTATGAGAATATGCAAAAATATTATAATATAAGTACCTGGATTTCAAATAATTCCACTTGTTCATATAGGCAACCAGTTACTTCGCGTCGATCTAGAGTCTAGATCGACAATGTTTACGTTTGTAGTTGATAAAAAGCAAACTATGGAAGACCAAACAGGCCAAAAAAAACTTATTTTTTAGTGACGAAAATTTCAATGTATTATTAACGCTGAGGCTGGCCAGTACCAGATGGGTGACCATTTGTATGAATTTGTTTTTTAATGTGTATGTGTGTGGGGGCCAGGCTCCTCAAAATGGGGGGGGGGGCAATTTAAAGCAGAATAAAAACAAATTATTTCAGCGCGTTTGGTCCACCGTAGTCGAAAGGCGGCAAACGTTTTCAAACGGGATCGAAAAAATGATGCTATTTTTAACACAAAGGGCACAATATTTCTCATTTTTTTTTATCGATTCTTCAAAGCATGCCCTGTTTAATAATGGTAATGCATTATTCGGCTCGCTAAAAAAAATTGTTAATTTATTTATCAAAGATTTTAAAATATCTTTTTTCGTATAAATATTAAAAATTTTGTATTTTTTTTTTTTTTGCTTAACTTAAATTAATTATTTTACTTAACATATTCACCGAATTTCACACTTCAAAACTCAAAAGCGGGATAATTAAACACAATCGAAGTTCTGATATTCAGACGTCAAAATAAGGTATGCAAACAATTTTTTTTTAAATCTATAATTCTGTCCCTTACAACAACACAATATGTTGTGTTCAGTTTCAGATGATTATTTTAAGCATATTTGTACCCCCCTCAAAACAAGGGGGGGGGTTGTAAGCAAAAATATATATATATATAAATATCGTTTATGAAAAATAAGTACACTGTTATAAAGTTCATTCTTCTCTTAATAATCGCTGAAAATTTCGTATTGAACGGATAATTATCTGATTTTTGGTAGATTTTTAAAAAGACGGTCCGTCAAAAAGTACTTACCTGCCCCCCCCCCCGTTTTGGCGGTGCCTATTCTTTTGCTATGTATCTTGTCTTTGATAACATTTATTCGTTTTGTATTATTTTTCTCCCTTTTTTTTCTTAGAAAGTCTGGAAAATCATCCACCAGGCGAGTAGAAATAAGCAAAAAAAAAATAAATTTAAGAATTTAGAGTGTCATTTTCACATGTAAATTTAATGCAAAATAGACCTCCAGATTTGAACTAGTCTAGCGTTTTATGGCATTTTTTTTTCTATAAAAATATTAAGCTGTTTATTATTTAGGCAATCTTGACTAAAGTAGTACGCAAGATGGCGGCCGCGAACGGATGTAAAAAATGGAGCAGAATGCAAAATTTGGCGAATCGAAATTAGTGAGTTGACTGTACAGCCTAGCAAAAAAAACAAAACAAAAAAAACAACTCAACTGCTGATAACAACAACTAATAACAAGCGTATTTTAATTTTTAACTAATCTGTACTTGTTATGAATATGTTAATAATAAAATTAAATAACTAAGAAATGTTTTTTTTTCAACTAGACTGTAAATGCTGTGATAAAAATTATTGGAAGTCGTCATTGCTCTGGAGCAGCTCACGGAAGAAGGAGAAAAGGCAACCACAAGATCAGGTGCATCTTTAAATCTCAACTCTGGCAGATTTTAACAAGTTGGTAGAAAATAGGTAGGAAACGGACACTTAAAAAAAAAAAAAAAAAAAAAAAAAAAAAAAACATTAAAAACGTAAAAATATTTTTTTTAAATATTATGGGGGGGCTATAGTCTATTTTAAAAAACAATATCTCCTTCAAGAACGATCATAAAATGTGTTTTCAATCGATATTTATTCAATAAGGGACCAGTTTTCCTATCTAGCGAAAGGGGACGACTTTTCCGGAGACGAGTTTTCCGGAGACGAGTTTTCCGGAGACGAGTTTTCCCGGGACGAGTTTTCCTAAATTCATATGTGTGTACTTGTGGATTTGATTTTGTCAATCCATCTTGATGACTGCTAGTTAAGAAATGTGCGTCTATGGATTACCTCTATGTACGTAAATATTACATGAATCGCATCTCGTTAAAAGAGGCGACTTAATGCAGCTATTTGCTTTCAAGAGACGAAATTTTCTACCATTCAGTTAAATGAATTTCTGCTATCGTTACAGATGCATATAACAATAACAATAACAATATTAGCTATATATATATATATATATATATATATATATATATATATATATATATATATATATATATATATATATATATATATATATATATATATATATATATATATATACTGGGTTAGAAAAGAAAGTTCTGGCAAAAATTTTAATTTGATTTCAAATGAAGTATTTTTTAAATAAATTTTTGTTACAATACCTTTACTTTATATACATTTAAAAGGGCGTTCTTGCTCTATCTAACTGATTAAATTACAATCGTTTTTAGTTATATCTTCTTTTCAGAACGTTGAGTAAAAGATGGAAAAGGGCAAATTTGCACAATTTTCTTATTTCAATTCAAGCAGGTCCTGGATGTGACCTTAAACTATATCCAATGGTGAGGCCCCAGCTTGCGGGCTTTGGGGAGTGTGGAGCCACCCCTTAATTGCTATTGCTCCCAGGTCCACTCGGACCCGGAATGGTAGTGCCTGTTAGGGTCCTAATTATGGGTTAAATAGAAATCGACTTAAAAAATATATATTCTATCAAAAACTTTTTCTTCAAAATCACTGGATTCGGCATTAAATAACCTGAAAAGAGTTGATATGCCGTAAAACAAAAACAACCAACCAACTATCAATTCAAGCTAGGTCGAAAAGTTTCTTAAGCAACTCGCGACACCAAGGAAACACTATTGAATGTAGAGCACAATGGTGGTTTAAGAAATTTCGTGGCGGCGACGAGAGTCTTGAAGATGACGAACGTAGTAGTCGGTTATCGGATGTTGACAACGATAAATTAAGAACCCTAGTCGAAGCCAATCCACGCACAACTGTCCGAGAAGTTGTTTCTGAATAAGACGTATACGACGATTTCCAACCACGAGAAAGATTTGAAAGACAAAAAAATTTGCTAAATGGTTGCCTCGCGAATTAACCGACAACCAAAAGAAACGCCGTTATGAAGTGTCATCTTCCCTTCATTTACACAACAAGAACGACCCGTTTCTCGACCGGATCATGACTTGCGATGAAAAGTGAGTCCTTACGACAACCGGCGACGCTCAGCTCAGTGGTTAAATGCTGACGAAGCTCAACGACACTTCTCGAAGCCAGAGTTTCACCAAAACAAGGTCATGCTGTTTGGTGGTCTTCAAGCATCTCGACAACTTTCTGCGTGGGAAATATTTCAACAACCTAAGCGATATCGAAAACGCCTTCAGCGACTTCATCACCATCATAGTGCAAGATTTTTATGTTACTGGCATAAATACATTTATTTTACGTTAACAAAAGTGTATTGATTCTGGTGATGCTTCCATCAATAAATTTTTGCTTAAGTCGAGATATGTTCATCTGAATTTAAAAGTTAAAATCGCAATAACTTTTTTGTCAAATTTTTATATATATATATATATATATATATATATATATATATATATATATATATATATATATATATATATATATATATATATATATATTGTACACAGGTTTTGGCTACATATTGGCTTGTTTAAGAACGTCCATGAACAAAGTTCTTTTCTCATAACATTCCATCTGTTGAACAAAAATACCACAAGATTGCTTCAAAACAAACTCTAATATTGATGTCCTACGTCTAATGTAAACAAATATCTGTTGATTTGTTCTCTTGAATAATCGTCTGCGAATTCCAATCCTCTTCTGGCGGAGATCAATGTTCGAGAATAGTTTAATCTTATCTTCAATTGCCTCTCATGATAAGCGACCACCAACGAAGAAGAAGAAGAAGAAGAAGAAGAAGAAGAAGAAGAAGAAGAAACCTCACCAGGACGCTCCAAAGTGGCAAAAATGAAAAGATGGTTGAATCCGAATAGACAGAGAAAATAGCGAATTGTCACATGACCAGATTTTTTCTTTTTTTTAGAAAAATAAAACTATAAATTAGTTCCTATAAATGTTGCAATTTGCGTTCTAGTTTTCTTGTTTGGATTTATTTAGTTAGTTATTGATCCGTTTGACCTTTTATTATCTGACTGGAAGACACTATTATGAATCAGTTACCGATGGAGACGGTATTATACACCGTTACTCGGTCAAGTTTATTTCTCAGGTCAGCTACTGGATATAGGTCAACTAGCTATTAATTTAGCACCTTAGTTGAATGCGTTCAATTGTCAGTATTGTAAATGCAATAAAAATCTAAAAAAGTAAAATGGCTTCTATAAGTGCGATAAATTTTGGTTCTTGTTCAGAATTTCCCCTGTATTAAAAATAAAAATAAAGAGAAATCTGCATGATGTAAGTAACCGTGATGAAACTAAAATATCATATTCCTAAAATCACAAATTGAGTAAGTAGTTTTAAAAACTCAATTTTAAGCGATTAATGGGAATTCGTAGGCATTACAACCTAAATCTTGCAAGTTTAAATTACTGAGTTATCTCCCTTTGTTTTTTGTTTTTGTTTTCATTTTTTTTTTTTTTTGTCGTTAGAGTGGGGTTCATTTCTCGGTTACTCATTAAATTTTGTTTTTACATTTCAAAAATTAACTACTTTATCAATTTACGTAATTTTTGGAATATGATATTTTTTGTTTCGTTATGGGTTATCAACATCATGCGGATTATTCTGGTATTATTTATTATTGCATCGACTGGCTGACAATGATAGTTACTGGCGGTTAGTGTTGTTTGGAGGTGGTTGCTTACATTTGCTCGCGTTTACTGGAGGACACTGGCTGCCTTTCCAACTGTCATTGTCGGTTTTCGGCGTTCACTGTCAGCAAGTTGGACTGATCTTAAATGAAATTGTCATGACCAGTATGAAGCCGCACTTGACTACTTTGAAATAACCTGTCTTCAATAATCTTGCACTGTCATCCATTGCATGGTAGTGTCAAACAGTGGCGGGCACTGCTGGACACTGGCGGTCATGACGGTGATTAACAACGAATTTCAGGTGATTACTGTCATTATTGGGTAGTGGCGGTCAGCGGTACGGAGTAGCTAGAGATGGTGGACGGTGACGGGCACTATTATTTGGAACCGATTATTGCCGTTTTAAAGCGGTAACTGCGACCTTGATGTGATTAATTAACTTTAATATAAGGATTGATTTATTTAAAGAAAAATGGAGGAACTGTATTTTATTACCAAGGGTATGTTGTCTCCGGGGTATTTTTGTTTAAGAGAAACATTTTAAAGAAACGAACGCTGAGATATTGTCTATTAATTAAGATTTCGTTTTAAAATGAGTTCATTCCCTACACTTATTCAATACATTTTTTCTTTAGAGCATTTGCAAAAAAAAAAACTATTGACTCTTTAATTTTTAATATAGGCTGTGGTTTCTTTCTTTTGCAAGTAAACAAACGTAGACGTCGTGTTTCTATCTTAAGTTATTGTTTTTATAATTCAATCTATACGATTATGCGATTTATATCAAACTAGTGGGGGTCTCCGGCGTTGCTCGGGTATGTGAAGGCGTAAAAAGGAACACGAGAGGGTTAAAAAAAAAAAGTTGTAGTAGCTAGGGGGAATCAAAACAACAGTAGTGTAAAAAAAAAGGTTATAGTAGGCAGGCAGGCTTGAACCCGTAACGTGAAGGAGGAAAAAAACATAACGTCTTAGCCGATGTCTTCACTGCTTAACCGGAAGTCGAGAGCGTTGAAATTAAGCATAGTCAATCTAACGGTGATGATGACTTGCTATAATGTCGGCGAAAAGAGCGACTCCTCCTTGTTCAAAGCGTCCGAGTTGAGGGTGAAGGATTGAATGTTTTTGGCCAATTTTTCGATAATGGTCGTCCGAGAGATCGAACTTAAAAACGATACCGATCTGGTCAGGATCCGTCGCGTGTGTCGAATGTTTTTGCAGACTTATGTAGAGGTTCGTATTTCTTGGGTTGGTGGGGGCCTTTATTTAGTGTTAAGAGTTTTAATAAGCGAACACCGAGATAGGAACCTTCTAAATAAGATCCCGTTACAAAATGAGTTCATTGTCTATGATTAATCAACCTGATTTTCTCTTCTACTCATAATATAGGCTGCGTTTTATGTTTTGTAAGAAAACTTATTAATAATCAAATGCAAACATCGTGTGTCTATTATGATATTTATTTTTATTTTTTAAACTAGCCTGGGTGCCCGGCGTTGCCCGGGTGTTTGGAGGTGGGTGCTGAGAAAAAAAAAGTAGTAGTAGGCAAACAGAAGGAAGAAATAACGTGAAAAAAAACCTGACGTCTTTGCTGTTGCGCCCATCACCAAACCGGAAGTGACGAAGTTTTAAATTAAAGCTAGTCAATCGAAAAGAGGAGATGACTTTCGAAAATATCGGCGGAAAAAAGCGACCCCTCCCTGTAGAAAAGTGGCCATTTGAGGGTGAAGGAATTAATGTTTTTAGTCAATTTTTCGATATTCGTCGCCCGAACGGTCGAGCTTCAAAACGATATCGATCTCATGAAAATCCGTCACCTCTGTCGAAAGTTTTAGGCAGACATGCAAACACACATACATACATGTAAAAAGACAGGTGAAATTTATATTATAGATGATTTCATTTCAGCGATTTATATATAATTTTAATGTATAAAGGAATACATGTCTAAAAAAGATGACAAAAACTTTTGGCCTCCCAGAGAAAAAGGTATACTGGATCGATATCAAAATGTAAATTATCTCAGTCCAGAAAGATTTATATAAATGTGTATTTTGTAATGTATGGTGAGATTTTTTTAACAACAAATGAGAGGAAAGATCAACTTTAGTGTAAGACCAGATAATACACTTTATTCCTAGCCAAATGGTCCAGGACATTTTTGAAAAAAAAAAAGAAACTTTCTGAATGTCTTGTGTATATACTGCATTATTCACTGCAGTAGTTATTGTGCTATTGCTGCTTCTTTGAGACAAGTGTATCGTCCTTTTTTTCATTACAATTTATTCAATTAAAAAATGGAACAATTTATGAGACCGGAGCGATTTACAACGGTTCAGAAAGCTATTCAGCCCACAAGTGCTTGAAACATTGGCGGGAGACATTTACAAATTTCATCGAGGTCCTTCATTACGAAAGACCGGGACGTCCCATCAATAAGCGTGGGCTCCTAACCAACTACTTGTTTCACACAGTCAACGAAATTATCTCGGATTGCGTTACCTACTACGGAGCAATCGATGTACTGAACACTACATACATAAAACCCAAAAATGAGATATTTTTTAGACACCTACTAGCAACTCGCCGACAAAAAGCAGGCTAAACAATACACCATTTCCTTAACAACCTTCGGACACTGGGCAAAGATTACTAGACGGAAACTTATCGTCCTGTTTTCATTACAATTATTAAAACATTAACTTTATCAACAAAAAATATTGTTTTGTTTCGTTAATAAACAAATACAGACCTTGTGTGTCTATCGTTGTTTAATTTGGTAAGTATATTGAATTTTTGCGCGTCGTCTGCGTTTTACGAGCTCTGATGTATTTTGTAGAGGGGAAGGTAGTTGTCATTTTATTATATTAAAGAATATACGCACTTTACCATAAAGTGCCACTGGAGACAAGTACGATTTATAGTAAAACTAACAAGCCGCTCGTGCGTGGTCCTCCTCTACTGCTGCGTGTGAGATGGCGCCACAAAAAATTAGTGAAGAAATGATGAATGTGAGAAGTGTGAAGGTTGAGTTAGTCCTAAAAACAAATATTACTTCCGTCATAGTTTAAAAAATTGAGTAATTTGATTTGAGCTTATCGCATCTTTTCGCTCTTTTTGGCCCAATCATTTGACATATTTCGACATTACAATTATCTGCTATGAATTGTCTACATGTTTTCTGCATATACCTGTCTAAGTCAGCAAGATGTCCCCCTTGATGACGGCAGTATTTTTCGGCTTCAGGTTGACTCAGACGGTACATAGAATTAAATTGAAAACAGCTTTCTTGGTGGAGTTCCCATCCGTCCTGGCAATTTCCTGTAAACAGATTTAAAAGATTAATCAAAAACATTGAAGTCGTCATTATTGTAGTAGTAGTAGTAGTAGTAGTAGCAGTTTAGTAGTCCTAATAGTCTTATTAGTAATAGTAGTAGTAGTAGTAGTTTAGTGGTTTAGTAATAATAGTAGTCTCCGTTGTCGACGCAATCATAATGATAGTTAGAGTAGTAGTGTACTGTTATTATTATTATTATTATTAGTAGTAGTAGTAGTAGTAGTAGTAGTAGTAGTAGTAGTAGTGACACTGTAATGGTAGTTATGGCGTCAGAAGCATTGTTTTTTGTTTTTTTATTCATCTCAAACAAGGTATTTCCAAAAAGGTGTAAGTGGCAATAGTGAATTGTAAGACAAATCTGGATAGAGAGTTTGGCTGTTAGGTGCTTGTTCACATTACATTTTAATTTCTGCGCGATGCTATGATCGAGGGAAACAGAGAGAGAGAGAGAGAGAGAGAGAGAGTGAGAGAGAGAGAGAGGACTCAAAAAGCTAACACTCTGCGGAAAGAAGTTATTAAAGTAAAGGATATTTCGGCGTCTGGAGACCTTTACAGAGAAGGGGTGGAATTTTATTGTTCAAGTGGTTCGGATTTTTTTATCAGAGGATGCAAGTGCATTATGTTTCGTCAGAGCACATTTCGTAGAAGTACTTGTAAAACAAGCACAGTTATGCAATGAAATGTCTCTGCGACCCGAGTTGAGTTTGGCCTGCGATGCGGAGCTTATTTGTTAGTTAATGAGCTAGTTAATTATCTAGTTAGTGAGTAGTAGTAGTAGTAGTAGTAGTAGTTAGTAGTAGTAGTAGTAGTAGTAGTAGTAGTAGTTAGCATAATAGCTAGTTATTAGTTGAGTAGTTGAGCTGGTAGTATAAAATTTAATAATAATTATATGATGTATAGTATTAGTATATATGGCACAATACTGTTGACACACCGGTTTCCGCTAGATCATCAGAGTTAAGCAACGATGAGCCTGGCAAGAAACAGAGAGAAAACAGAAAGGCTAGGCACAGTATGTAGCGCGCCAGGAGTATATTTTGTATGTATTGTGTATAAATAAAGTATATTCTGTATGTAGTGTGTATTAATAAAGTATATTTAAGTATGCATTGTGTATTATGAAGTATATTTTAGTATGTATTGTGTATTAATAAAGTATATTTTAGTATGCATTGTGTATTAATAAAGTATGTTTTTGTATGTATTGTGTATTAATAAAGTATGTTTTGTATGTATTGTGTCTTAATAAAGTATTTTTGTATGTCTGGTGTATTAATAATGTATATTTGTATGCATTGTACATTAATAAAATATATTTTGTATGTATTGTGTATTAATAAAGTATATTTGCATGTATTGTGTATTAATAAAATATATTTTGTATGTATTGTGTATTAATAAAGTATATTTTGCATGTATTGTATATTAATAAAATATATTTTGCATGTATTGCGTATTAATACAGTATATTTTGTATGTATTGTGTATTAATAAAGTATATTTGCATGTATTGTGTATTAATAAAATATATTTCGCATGTATTGTGTATTAATAAAGTATATTTGCATGTATTGTATATTAATAAAGTATATTTTGTATGTATTGTATATTAATAAAGTATATTTTGTATGTATTGTGTATTAATAAAGTATATTTTGTATGTAGTGTGTATCATGAAGTATATTTTGTATGTAGTGTGTATTAATAAAGTATATTTTGTATGTATTGTGTATTAATAAAGTATATTTTGTATATAGTGTGTATTAATACAGTATATTTTGTATGTAGTGTGTATTAATAAAGTATATTTTGTATGTAGTGTGTATCATGAAGTATATTTTGTATGTAGTGTGTATTAAATAATGTATATTTTGTATGTATTGTGTATTAATAAAGTATAGTTTGTATGTATTGTGTATTAATAAAATATATTTTGTATGTATTGTTTATTAATAAAGTATATTTGCATGAAATGTGTATTAATAAAGCATATTTTGTATGTATTGTGTTTAATAAAGTATATTTTGTATGCATTGTGTATTAATAAAGCATATTTTGTACGTATTGTATATAAATAAAATATATTTCTTATGTATTGTGTATTATTGAAATATATTTTGTATGTATTGTGTATTGTTAAAGTATATTTTTCTACGTATTGTGTATTAATACAGTATATTTTGTATGTATTGTCTATTCGTAATGTATATTTGTATGTATTATGTATTAATAATGTATATTTTGTACGTATAATGTATTAATAATGTATATTTCGTATGTATTGCGTATTAATAAAGTATATTTTGTACGTATTGTGTATTAATAAAGCACATTTTTATGTATTGTGTATTCATAAAACATATTTTGTACGTATTATAAAGTATATTTTGTATGCATTGTGTATTATAAAGTATATTTTGTATGTATTGCGTATTATAAAGTATATTTTTATGTATTGTGTACTAATGAAGTATATTTTTAACATATATTTTGTATTAATAAAGCACATTGTGTATGTATTGTATATTAAAAGTATATTTTTACATGTATTGTGTATTATAAAGTATATTTTGGTATGTATTTTTAAGTATATTTTGTATGTATTGTGTATTATTAAAGTATATTTTAGTATATTTTCTATTAATAAAGTATATTTTAGTATGTATTGTGTATTAATAAAGTATATTTTGTATGTATTATAAAGTATATTTTGTAAGTATTGTGTATTATAAAGTATTTTTGGTATGCATTGTCTATTAATAAAGTATATTTTGTATGTATTGTGTATTATAAAGTATATTTTGTATTAATTGTGTGCTATATAGTATATTTTGTAAGTATTGTGTATTAATAATGCATATTTTGTATGTATTGTGTATTAATAAAGTATATTTTAGTATACATTATGTATTAATAAAGTATATTTTCTATGTATTTTGTATTAATAAAGTATATTTTAACATATATTGCGTATTTATAAAGTATATTTTGTATGTATTGTGTATTATAAAGTATATTTTAACATGTAGTGTGTATTAGAAAGTATATTTTAGTATGCATTGTTTAAGTATATTTTGTATGTATTGTGTAATGATAAAGTATGTTTTGGTATGTTTGTGTATTTTTTAAGTATATTTTAGTATGGATTATATAGTATTTTTAGTATGTATTGTGTATAATTAATGTATATTTTAACATGTGTTGTGTATTAATAAAGTATATTTCAGTATATTTTCTATTAATAAAATATATTTTAATATATTTTCTTTTAATAAGCATATTTTAGTATGTATTGTGCATTATTAAAGGCTATAAAAAAAAGGACCATAGGCAAACAAACGTTTATTAACTAATATTTAATATAACAATAGATACCGTACCGAAGCGGCGCTAACCCTAAGCGGGTTGAACCGGCTTTTTCCGGAGAAGAAAGTTCAATGGGACTTGTAAATTCACAAACAGTCCCTAGTCGCATGTGTATCTCCGTTAGGAGAGATGATGACATTAGGTTTTTGCAACTCTTTAACGGAGGTGTCGGCATCCTCCTACACACGACGCCTGGTATTCCCCAACGGTTACCCATCTGATACTGACCAGACTCAACGTTGCTTTACTTCGGTGGTCTAACGAGAAACGGTGTGCTAATGTGATTATGCCGTATATATCAGAACAGATAGATACTAAGGGAGGAGATGCTTTTGACAGATTCTCAACATCTAGACAAAAAAAACTCACAAAAAAAGAGGAAAATGAAGTGGTAAGTTTCCAATTTTATGCAAACAAAAAATTGGTAAGAGAGATCTTCCCGATATTAAAACTCATGTCATTCGATACCAGTATATTTGGCGCTTCTCCACTATTAGGACGAGATTTTCGGAAATCGTAATACTGAATTTCACATGGAAACAATGGTATCTACGTATTCCTCGTATTTTTAAGATGATCATATTTAAAAAAAAGATTACGAAAATCGATAAGGTATAAAACTTATTTATTAGAGAAAATAAAAATAGAATTTAAAACAAAAACGCTCGTAAAACCCAGGAGAGTTCAAAAGGGAAGTAATTTTCCGTTTCGATTTAAAAAAAAAAGATGGCGGCAATTTTTCACCTGCTTTAAGGTGTTTATTTAATAATTCAGTAATATTCAGGTAATTTCAACTACATAATTTGGAAGAATAACATTGTAACCCATTAGAATTGACAAAAAATCAGTTGAAACCATTGTTTTTTTTTTTATCAGAAAACTCCATTTATCGCCTAAAACATCTCGTCCAATAATATACAAGCACCGTATTTCTTTTGTAAATAGTTTGTAGCGTCTTGATATATTATTCAGTGCTAGGTCGCAAGAATCACTTTATACACATGCTTTTTTTTTTCTTTATCAAACTTGCTGTAAAGAAATTTTAAAGGGTTTTGAGTTGTATTACAACTAGCCAGGGTGTCCGGCGTTGCCCTGGTCTTTGTAGGTGTGTGTTAAGAAAAAAATTGTAGTAGGCAGGCAGACAGGCTCGAACCCGTGACGCGAAGGCGGAAAAGTGGAGGTATGTGTAAAAATGTTGGTTGAGCCAAAAAACAAAAAAAAAACAAAAAAAAAAAAAGTAACTCGTTAGCTGTTGCGCCCATCACCAGACCGGAAGTGACATAGGTTTCAATTAAGGCTAGACAACCGAAAGTTGAGGATGAAGGAATTAATGATTTTGGCCAATTTTTGATATTTTCCGTCCGAAGGGTCGAGCTTCAAAATGATACCAATCTCGTGAAAATTAGTTGCCTTTGTCGAAAGTTCTTGCAAGATATACATACATACATACATACATTTAAACAGATATTTGCTCTTTATATTATAGAAAATGTCATTCAGAAAACGGTTTAGGATTTGTTTTTCGAAGTCTAAGTGGGTTACTTTTATTCGTGTAAAAATGTGATCATTATTCACTACTGGGTGTTAGTGTTAATTTTGAGAGTAAAGTATAGAAAAATTACGAATTAGGTTGCACAGGACTATGAAACAATGTCATTTGGTCAATTTTAAACTTGATCAAACCTTTCCTTATATAATGTGCGCTTCCATATGTGGCTTAGGGCTTTATGGAGTTGCTAATATTCGCATTATTACAATTTCAGTAGGTTAGGGTTTTATACAGGTTTTTTATTTTTTTGCAAGTATGCTTCTATTTACGAGTATATGTGTCTCCTCCGAAATTTAGTATATATATATATATATATATATATATATATATATATATATATATATATATATATATATATATATATTGAGGTTGCTATTTTTCAAAGGTATGGTAACCAGTGAAATATAACGAGGTTTATACAAGAGTGCTCAATACAGAAGTAGAGCAAGTTACATTTTAAATTTGTCTTTACATAAGCAGTAGTTTGTTGCTACACAGTCGTGAGCATGTTTCAGTCTACTAGTATTTACTAACTAGAGACCTCTTCAGGCAAAAAACCTTATTTTCGAAAACGGAATTCTAAATGAAGAGCGAAAATTAACTTTCAGCAAAAGAAGGCTTCTTTTTTTTTAACGGGCCATGGGGGGGTGAAGATTTAAACTCTAACCCCTAACACCAACAGAAAAATGAATAAAGACACCGATGAATAACGAAATAAACAAATACGAAAATAAATAAACTAACAAATTCGCACCCAATTTAACCCTGTTCTCCGCGAAGCCGAATCTTCGCCCTGATGACCCGTTTAAATAAATTTAAAAAAAAAGCCTTCTTTTGCTGAAAGTTAATTTTCGCTCTTCATTTAGAATTCCGTTTTCGAAAATAAGGATTATTGCCTGAAGAGGTCTCTAGTTAGTAAATACTAGTAGACCGAAACATGCTCATGACTGTGTAGCAACAAGCTACTCCTTATGTAAAGACAAATTATATATATATATATATATATATATATATATATATATATATATATATATACTCCTACAAATTCGTTTTTCTTTTGCGTGTATTGGTATTCATATTAAAAACTCCCTTTTCTATTTATTTAAAAAGAAAATACAATTTTCTTTTACATGGGTTGTGGGATTGCATTCACTAGCAAAAGATCTAGCTAATTTGCATATTCTTTTAAACATTCATTTTAATTAATTCCCTATTAGTTTTTTCGGTTTTCTTATGGGATGATCATCTTTAGTTAACTATAACGTGTAATTATATTCATGCAGATATTCTACATGATTTATACTTGCATAATATTTGCGTCAAAAGTTTACAGTAAACACAAAATTGTTTCCATATATATTTATGTATACGTATATATATTTTTTAATTTATCGATCTATCTATCTATCTATCTATCTATATATATATATATATATATATATATATATATATATATATATAAGTGAGCGTGTCTCTGTGTGTCTGTGTGTGTACATTTCCCTACGCAATAACTTTGTCAATTTTAAGTCTACAGACTCGAAATTTGATATACAGAGTACCGAGATTTGGAATAATCTGTGTAATTCGTTTTCAGCCAGAAATTTGGCTGTTAAGGGGTCAAAGTTCAACGATTTGACCTTTGAGAACTCTACCAAATTCCTTCGACAATTTTGGGTCTAAACACTTGAAATTTTAGGTTCTTTGGACATGGATCTAACTTAATAACTTGATTTGAGCCCCAAACAATAAATATTAAGGGGTCATAATAGGGGTCAAAGTTTAAAAAAATTGACCTCTGCGGTTTCTACCAAATTGCTCAGACGCTTTTTCCGCCGATATTTTTGAAAGCCATTCTCTCCTTTCTATTGTTTAGCCTTAATCAAAACCACGACGCTTCCGGTTTGGCGGTGGTCGTAACGAGAAAGACGTCAGGTTTCTCCCCCGTTCTTTTCGTCCTTCGCGGTACGGGTTCGAGCCTGCCTTTCTACTACCACTTTTTTTTTTTTTTTTTGCTCAACATACACATCCAAACACCCGGGCAACGCCGGGATGAAATGCTAGTATATATATATATATATATATATATATATATATATATATATATATATATATATATATACTAGCAGGGAGACCTGACGTTACCTGGATTTAATGATGATCAACGAATGTTTCACACCATATTTTTATTGTCATCGATATCGATGAAATCGACTGTTTTTCAATCAAATTGATTGATTACCTGCTCTACTTGGGGATTCATCGTTATACACCGAAATTAATCTTCACATGCCCGTCCCCCGCAGTAATTTAGCCCACAATACAGTGTGGTCTATGTTTCACTGTAGAGAACCAACTTTTGATTTTATAAAATTATTTTTTAAATATAACGGCTTAAATTAAAGTTTGAAATGCAAAAGTCAAGTATCATGTTTCAATTGCGCTCTAAACAGAAACATTCATTTCAAACGCGCCCGTTTTATGTCGGCCCCTTCGGCGAGGGTGTTAATGAAACTTCTCAAATGCACTTGTGATATTAGATTGTATAAAGTATTAACTTTGGTCAAAATCGCCTGTTCTTTCCTTTGTCGGACTATTTCGATTATGGATTATTGATATTTATCGGAGACATTCCAATACAAAACCTATCTAAAAACATCGCCAGGCACATAAAATACCTCCGTGTGAAATTTCATAAAAATCGGAGATTATTTCTTATGGACTTAAGTCCATAAGAAATAATCTCTCTCTCTCTCTCTCTCTCTCTCTCTCTCTCTCTCTCTCTCTCTCACACACACACACACACACACACACACACACACACACACATATATATATATATATATATATATATATATATATATATATATATATATATATATATATATACTAGCTGGGCGCTCATCGTTGCCCAGTCGTACAATACACTAAAACATGATATTTTAATTTATGCAGATTGCATCTGTATTATTATAGAATCAATCGTCTGTTGAATATTATATAATACGAGGAATAATATGCGCGGGGAATTAATTCGAGAAACATTTAAAAATAAAATAGATAATGATGATAATGTAGTTAATATGTTTGTTTACCATATCACGTAAGCTGATATTTGGACTTGACGATGAATGCCCTGGAAACTCACTTCTGATTACTGTTTATTTTTAAAATATGCAAACAAAGAAATGATTTGCGTCGATTTTAATTAGTACCTCTTCCTTTATCGTAAATTGAATTCATTTATAAAAAAATAAATAAAATAAAATGGTGAGGTTAACCCGGGCTTGAACAGGGGGCTATCCGATTTGTAGTTGAATGCTCGACCACTGAGCTATATTTCAAGATATAAAAAAAATCGGGGGAAGGGGGTTCTAACAAGAAGTTATTTGTTGAGATTTTATTATCTCCCTTGCCGTTTCAACCTAAAATATTCCTCTGTAAAAAATTTCCGTTTGTTTTTCCTCTTTCCTCATGACGTTGATGATTTTTATAGGATTTCAGTCAACCACAGAAGGCTGTTCCTATACATCGAAACCGCTGGTTCGTCCTTCGAATATGTTATGTATAGTTTTTAAATAAATATTTGTATTTAGCTCTCACATTCGCGATCAGACACTTTATTTGATTTCTTTTCATTACATTCTGACACACATTATATATATATATATATATATATATATATATATATATATATATATATATATATATATATATATAAACATAATATATATACTATATATATAACATAATATATATTATATATATAAACATAATATATATTATATATATAAACATAATATATATATAAACATTATGTCTGTATATTTATATATAAAAACATTATATATATATATATATATATATATATATATATATATATAAACATAAAAAACCAATGTGTACGTAGATTACTGTTTTTAAAAATAATAAATTAATAAATAAAAAAAATACGTCCAAATAAAAAATTGGCGACTTTCTAAGAAAACACTGGTTCTCCAAGGTGCAAACCTTAACTTTAATATCGTTTAAAAATCAACAACAAAAAACTACGTAAATAGATAAACGATAAAAACTAAACAGCAAAGTGTCTATGGCATCATAGCATGGTGGATTAAGACGCTAGACTGAAATACATAAGGTCCGGAGTTCGAGTCTTAACAGCAATCGAGCTAAATACGTCCAAATAAAAAATGGCCGACTTTCTAAGAAAACAGCGGTTCTCCAAGGTGGCGACATTAACTTTAATATCGTTTAAAAAATCAACAAAAAAACTATATATATATTATCATATTATATATAATTACCTGGCTTTTTCTGGCAGATGAATGATTTCACCTCATAGCAGCGTCCAGGTGACCAGATATTCACATTTTTTATGAAAGGGTCTACATAAGTACAAGAATCATTTTTCACAGTTCTGGAAAAGAAAAAGATGAAAAGATTACGGAAAACAAGAAGAAAAAAGAAAAAGAAGAAAAAAATTACGAAAAACAAAAAGAAAAAGAAGAAAAAGAAGAAAAAAATTACGAAAAACAAGGAGAAAAAAGAAAAAGAAGAAAAAATTACGAAAAACAAGAAAAAAAAGAAAAAGAATAAAAGAATTACGAAAAACAAGAAGAAAAAAGAAAAAGATTACGAAAAACAAGAAGAAAAAAGGAAAAGAAGAAAAAATTACGAAAAAGAAGAAAAAAAGAAAAAGAAGAAAAAAATTACGAAAAACAAGGAGAAAAAAGAAAAAGAAGAAAAAATTACGAAAAAGAAGAAAAAAAGAAAAAGAAGAAAAAAATTACGAAAAACAAGGAGAAAAAAGAAAAAGATTACGAAAAACAAGAAGAAAAAAGGAAAAGAAGAAAAAATTACGAAAAAGAAGAAAAAAAGAAAAAAAAGAAAAAAATTACGAAAAACAAGGAGAAAAAAGAAAAAGAAGAAAAAAATTACGAAAAACAAGGAGAAAAAAGAAAAAGAAGAAAAAATTACGAAAAACAAGAAAAAAAGAAAAAGAAGAAAAAAATTACGAAAAACAAGGAGAAAAAAGGAAAAGAAGAAAAAATTACGAAAAAGAAGAAAAAAAGAAAAAGAAGAAAAAAATTACGAAAAACAAGGAGAAAAAAGAAAAAGAAGAAAAAATTACGAAAAAGAAGAAAAAAAGAAAAAGAAGAAAAAAATTACGAAAAACAAGGAGAAAAAAGAAAAAGAAGAAAAAATTACGAAAAAGAAGAAAAAAAGAAAAAAAAGAAAAAAATTACGAAAAACAAGGAGAAAAAAGAAAAAGAAGAAAAAATTACGAAAAAGAAGAAAAAAAGAAAAAAAAGAAAAAAATTACGAAAAACAAGGAGAAAAAAGGAAAAGAAGAAAAAATTACGAAAAAGAAGAACAAAAGAAAAAAAAGAAAAAAATTAGGAAAAACAAGGAGAAAAAAGAAAAAGAAGAAAAAATTACGAAAAAGAAGAAAAAAAGAAAAAGAAGAAAAAATTACGAAAAACAAGAAAAAAAAAGAAAAAGAAGAAAAAAATTACGAAAAACAAGAAGAAAAAAGAAAAAGATTACGAAAAACAAGAAGAAAAAAGGAAAAGAAGAAAAAATTACGAAAAAGAAGAAAAAAAGAAAAAGAAGAAAAAAATTACGAAAAACAAGAAGAAAAAAGAAAAAGAAGAAAAAAATTACGAAAAACAAAAAGAAAAAGAAGAAAAAATTACGAAAAACAAGGAGAAAAAAGAAAAAGAAGAAAAAATTACGAAAAAGAAGAAAAAAAGAAAAAGAAGAAAAAAATTACGAAAAACAAGGAGAAAAAAGAAAAAGAAGAAAAAATTACGAAAAAGAAGAAAAAAAGAAAAAGAAGAAAAAAATTACGAAAAACAAGGAGAAAAAAGAAAAAGAAGAAAAAATTACGAAAAACAAGAAAAAAAAAGAAAAAGAAGAAAAAAATTACGAAAAACAAGGAGAAAAAAGAAAAAGATTACGAAAAACAAGAAAAAAAAAGAAAAAGAAGAAAAAATTACGAAAAAGAAGAAAAAAGAAAAAAAAGAAAAAAATTACGAAAAACAAGGAGAAAAAAGAAAAAGAAGAAAAAATTACGAAAAACAAGAAAAAAAAAGAAAAAGAAGAAAAAAATTACGAAAAACAAGAAGAAAAAAGAAAAAGATTACGAAAAACAAGAAGAAAAAAGGAAAAGAAGAAAAAATTACGAAAAAGAAGAAAAAAAGAAAAAGAAGAAAAAAATTACGAAAAACAAGAAGAAAAAAGAAAAAGAAGAAAAAAATTACGAAAAACAAAAAGAAAAAGAAGAAAAGATTACGAAAAACAAGAAGAAAAAAGAAAAAAATTACGAAAAATAAGAAGAAAAAAGAAAAAGAAGAAAAGATTACGAAAACCAAGAAGAAAAAAGAAAAAGAAAACTCATAACGAAAATTACAATCTTTCTCTTCGTATTATTGAACTTATCATTGTTAAATTTTAATTTCTACGGATAAAAAATTTGATTTGCAAGCAGACAAATGAATTAAACAATACATTAACTATCCATTTCGTCACTTTAATATTAAAAAAAACTACTTTTAATTAATGAAAACAAATGATATTATCTCTAAGTATCGGATTTTATTTCAAAATTTAATAATTTTTTTACATCTTACATTTCGCAAAACATTTCACTTAAATGTGTGCGTTTTTTTTTTTTTATTTTATTTTACTATCTGGCAGCCCGACGTTGCCCGGTCGTACAATACGCTTAAACATGATATTTTACGCAGGTTGCGTATGTACAACGCGAGTCACGGGAAACTGATGTTTTTAGAACGCTCCTTGTTCTTCTTGGGTAAGGGATAGGGAGTGAGATAGATAGTTTAGTAAATGTTTTATGTATATTATAAATGTATAAGTTTAAATTAAGGCTAGACAATCGAAAAGACAAATACAAAATATCGGCGAAAAATATCGGCGAAAAAAGCGACCCCCTCTGTAGAAAAGTGTCCTGTTGAAGGTGAAGATATTAATGTTTTTAGTCAATTTTTCAATATTTGTCGTCTGAAAGGTCGAACTTCAAAACGATACTGATATTGGTAAAATCCGTCGCTTCTGTCGAAAGTTTTAGGCACACATGCAAACATACATACATAAATACATTTATATATTGGTAACTAAAAATTTCCGACCCAAACCGATTAAAAAGCTTGCCCTATCTCTGAATACACTTTATGTCAAATTTCAAATGTTTAGACTAGAAATTGTCTGAGTAATTTGGTAGAGACCGCAGAGGTCAATTTTTTTAAACTTTGACCTCTATTATGACCCCTAAATATTTATTGTTTGGGGCTCAAATCAAGTTATTAAGTTAGATCCATGTCCAAGGAACTTATATCTACAATTTCAAGTGTTTAGACCCAAATTTGAGTGAGGAGTTTAGTAGAGTTCTCAAAGGTCAAATCGTTGAACTTTGACTCCTTAACAGCCAAAGTTTTTGGCCGAAAACCGATCACACAGATTTTCCCAAATCTCAGTACTCTGTATATCAAATTTCGAGTCCGTAGACTTAAAATTGACAGAGTTATTGTGTAGGGAAATGTACACAGACAGACACACAGACACGTTCACTTTCATATATATATATATAGATTACGAGGAATAATTTGCCCGTCGACTAAATCACAAAAAATATAAAATAAATAAATAATAATGATGATGATGATGATGATGATGATGATGATGATGATGATGATGATGATGTAATCATTAAATTCCGTCTGCTTTTGTTTACAATATCACCTCAGCTGATATTTAGGCTTGACGTTGAATCTTCTGAAAAAGTTACTTCTGATCAATGTTTAGTTTTAAAATATGCAAACAAAGAAATAATTTGCGGCGATTTTAAATGGTACCTCTTTTTTTATCATAAATTGATTAAAAAAAAAATAAAATCGTGATGTACACCCGAGCTGGAACAGGTGATCATTTGATGTCGAATGCTCTAACACTAAGCTGTATCTCCAGATTATAATAAATCTGTTTTTCTCAAAAAATTGATTTGTTGAAATTTTATTATCTCCCCTGGCCGGTGTAACATAAAATATTCCCCTGTAAAAATTATTAATGTCATTTTATTTATAAGAGGGAAAAGCTATTTTTAAGGTCGGATTTTTTTTCGATTTTCGATACTTATCGGACGAATATTTGCGCAAAATATTTCTAAGAATACTACCAGGCGTATGAATTAGGTTTGTGTCAAATTTGCAAAAGATAGGACCAGCCGTTTCGAAACCTTTGAGAAAAGAACTCACACACACAAAGTGACTTTTATAAAATAGTAGATTACACTTTAATGATAATTTCAATTTCAGTCCGTAACCAGTGGTTTTATGTTTCGACGAAAACAGTTCAAAGACAATTAAAAAAACACACACAAATTCTTTCATTTTCAGACCAGAAGAAAAAGTATATATTTAACTCACTCATTAATGATAGGGAATCGGCCCTCATTCCAAAAATGCAGCGCCAATTTAGTGCCGTCGATCCATTCCCAGTGGTAGTTATCGCTACCTTCAGCTGAAGAGTCTGCCTGAATAGCATTAAAATAGCATTAATTAAAGAGTATTAAAAATATAAAACTGTATAGCAAACATTCATTTAAACATAATAAATTTGCCATTAAAATAACGTTTTAATTTAAATATGCAATTAAAACGTTTTAACTTAAATATGCCATTAAAATAACATTTTAACTTAAATATGCCATTGAAATAACATTTTAACTTATATATGCCATTGAAATAACATTTTAACTTAAATATGCCATTAAAATAACATTTTAACTTAAATTTACGATTAAAAATAAACATTTCAACGTAATATAACGTTATATCAAAGATTTTAATTGTAAAAATAAATAAAATCATAGAAAATTTTCTTAATTCTTAATTCACCTTTTCGAGCAACTTTTAAATATTGATATTCGCTAAATTGTAATAAAGTTCTACGTTGTAACCGTGCTTTATTTGACTAATATTATAAATATATACTTCATATACTGATAAAACAGTTATCTACGGACACGTGTTTCGTCGTATCTACGTCTTATCAGAGTAAATGAATGTTCCAGAACTGGAACCTCTAACCATACAGGCTATGATCAGAGGTTCTCTGTGGTTAGAAGTTTGAGCCCTAGTACAGTCAGCTACGACGATGAGCTGTAGATATGACGAAACACGTGTCCGTAGATAAGTGTTTTATATGAGAAATAAAGTGAGTAAAAAAATAACGAATACATGTAGTTGAATATACGTTATAAATTATGGTTTCTTACATTTTTCGTCTCTGAGCTTTATTTTTTGTTGCATATGCATGTCGTATTGTTGCCACATCTGGGCAGGTGCATCTACCACTGACCTCTTACTATTGGAAAAGGCCCAAAAAAGAGTCCTTAATATAATAGGTTAAGTAATACTGATTAAGCTCCAATCTCTGTTTCATCGCCGCAATGTTGTGTATAGTTGGGTTATATATATATATATATATATATATATATATATATATATATATATATGTGTGTGTGTGTGTGTGTGTGTGTGTGTGTGTGTGTGTGTGTGTGTGTGTTTCTGTTTGTTTCTTTCTTATATATATAAATACGTATATATGCCTATATATATACGTTTCCTTGTATATATACACATATATACGTTTTTCTTGTATGTATATATATATATATATATATATATATATATATATATTATGCCTGTGTGTATGTGTGTTTCATGTATATATATATATGTATATATATATATATATATATATATATATATATATATATACGTGTCTGAATTCGTGTATCGTCTAATCTAAGGTTTGTTGTGTGTATATGTACATGTTTTCCAGCTGACTACAATTTGGTTGACTTCCAGTCCAACGTGAACAAGTTCTAAATAAACCATCCCCTTAAATAATCCAATTTATCAAATTTAAACGACTAACAATTACTACGATATTTTACCATTGACTACTGTGCACTCATTAATCCTTATTCCTCGAGTGGCCTCCGATCCTTGATAAAAAAACAAGGATAAGGGTTATTGAAAAGGATATACTGTCCTCGTCAGGTATCAGTTCTGTTATTACAGACATTGATGATCATGGTTTTCCAGTCCCCTCAGCATTGGAATTTACTGGTAAGATCTATAGTCATGTACCTAGAGACTGTTAGTGAACTTTGCTTATCGTCTTCCTCTGCTCTTTTTTCCGGCGATTTTCTTAACATCGAGCTTTTATCCAAGCCGTCCGCCTGCATTAAATGGCTGAAGAACTTTAACTGTCTGGCGTGGATGGTATTGAGTAGTGTGCTGTACTCTGTATATTGTCAATTAAACAATTATTAATATTATGAGGGGATCGAAAATGGCTTCCGGCCATCGGCCCGGTCCCCCCCCCCCCCCGTACCAAAGTCAACACACTAGGCCATTGACTTCTATGTTGACTGAGGTATGCCTTTGGTCCTGTTCGAGGAGGTATACACTCGAATGCTTAACCTTCCCCCTTTGCGGCGTGATTGGCTTATTGCTAATCACATAAGATGTCAGTACCGGGGAATGCCGACGGAGCTACCCAGGCATTTTTTTGCAGGCCAGAATGTTCTTTCTTTAAGACGCTGACTTTACAAATCCAACTTTGTCACATCATCTCATCGTGGGAGAGAAATAAATAACTTTTAAAGAGTGGAACCAGAAAGTAGTAATTCTCTCCCCCTCCCATTTGGGAGAAGCATCACCCAAAGAATACGAGGAGAGGGTTCGGACTACAATAAAAGGTTGAGAGAGTTAAGAGGCTGCCAAAAAGTAAAAGCAAGGTCTGCTGTGAACAATCTACAATGAACACGTCATAGTTCGTGGAAGAGTGATTCTTAAAGAGTCCAACGCCAATGTGTTGATGGAAGTCTTAAAACGCCAACGACGGGAAGAAAATACTTTACTCACAGTTTCAACATAGCGAAGACCGAGCCATATCGGTTTCTTATTCAACAGTGTAGCGTCGTTGACGTAAAATTCAGTATTCCGGTTAAGCACTGTTACCATTTGGCTGCCTTCTTCTTCACACGAAAGCCTAGAGTAAGCAAAAAATAATCAACGTCATTTTTTTAAGATACGCAAAAGAAAATAAAATTAAATAAATAAATAATAATAATCATAATAATAATAATAATAATAATAATAATAATAATAATAATAATAATAATAACTCGACCAGAAACCCAGGAAACTCATGACCATGCATAATGTATTACACCCATAGGACGATATTGACAGACTCTACGTGAAAAGGAAAGACGGCGGGAGAGGACTGATCTGTATAGAAGACTGTGTGAAGGAGGACACGACAAAAGAACTAGAAAAATACATAATGCAAAACACTGAAAGGATAATTATGGCAGCGAGAAACACTGAAAAAAACAAAACAGAAAACAGAGAGACAAACGACAAAACGAGAAAAGAGAAATGGGAAGAGAAACAACTCCACGGAAGATTCATAAGAATGACAAAAGATGAGAATAACGAAAACACCTGGACATGGATGCGAAAAGGACATATAAACCGAGAAACTGAATCTCCGTTCCCCCTAATAAAAAATGATACTAAAGGGCCGAGAAGGATCAATAAGGACTGAAAGACTGAGGAGCGAGTGCCAACCAGACCTCGGCTGGACAAGCACAAAGAAAACTGGGACCTTGGGGAGGCTGAGTGCCACTCAAATTCCAGTATAAACCAATGCCCACTACCAGCGAGAAATCAGTGGTAAGCGGCTGTTGCGAGGATGCAAATTCATTTGCAAATGCTATCGAAGGATGTGGAGAGAGCTGGACGTCTGGGGAGACTTGTTGTCACTCAGCTTCCAGAGAACACCACAGGTTTCCAATCAGATCGATTGTTGACTTGTGTGAAAGCTCCATGTAAGTCAATAATAATAATAATAATAATAATAATAATAATAATAATAATAATAAAGAGTAATACCAAATAACCAAGCAGAGTCAAGGAGGAAGGAAAGACCAAGGAACTGCTCAGGCCTCCGCCGAATAAGTGCGAAGAGAACTGGAACCTTGGAGAGGCTTATTGCCACTCAAATTCCAGTGAAGACCAATAGCTGCTGCTAACGAGAAATCAATGGCAAGCAGCTGTTGCGATAATGTAAATTTATTTGCAAATGTTATCGAAAGAAGTGGAGAGTACTGGAAACCTGGGGAGACTTGTTGTCACTCAGCTTTCAAGGAACACTACAGGCTGTTTTCAAGGAGAGATCTTTGATGACCTTTGTGAAAGCTCCTTGAGGGCCATAATAATAACTAGCAAAATCTGTGGAAATCACCAGGTAGTAAAAAATTTAAAACACATTATAAATAAAATGAATATAAAATAAAATAAACTAAATAATGACGAATGTCAAACAATTTGTTAGTAAATTCTTTTTAAGCCTTTTAAAACGAAAAAGAATTAATTAAGAAATTTACATTTTTTTCAATGAAAACTCAACACACAACGCATTGTTTTATTTTCTAAATATTTTTTATATGAATTATAAAAGAAGAGATGCCAATTCACTTGCACAGTTTTTTTTTTTTTTCAATTTTAAAAAGAATTTTTAATTTAAAAAAAAAACATGCAGTCTCCTTTCAACATATTTTATTAAATTATAAAACAAAATAGTCAATTTGAAACCGTAAACAGACAGCCATATTTTTTGTTTTGAAAATTTTTGGAGAGGAAATAGTTTTACTGATTTTTAACTGATAAAGAGCGTCTATACAGGTAGGTAATTTGTTTCTCTTTAATGTTTGCGATGATGATGTTTTTGTGACATTTGATGCCGGACAAGTAAATTAATATTTAGATAATAATAATAATAATAATAATAATAATAATAATAATAATAATAATAATAATAATAAATATAATAATAATAACTAGCGGGGCCTGTGGAAATTCCACAGAGGACTCATTCATGTATAATATATTGATGTTGGCATTCTGTAGATGTTCAGCGTAAATAGAGACGCTCTGATATTATTGTAGCTCTTTTGTTGAAACTGCGAAAGTATTTATTTAAGCTAGCAGGAACGCCCGGCGTACCCCGGTCATAAAGTACGCTTAAATATGATATTTTAATTCTTGTAGATTTCGTGTGTATTATTATAGAGTTAATGTTCTATCAATTTTTATATATAATAAAGTTGCGATGTTCCAAAATAAAAAAATATATATGCATAGAATTTGGGTTTATCAGCTTGAATCGAAACCGAAACCAAAACTTATGAAGAATTCTTGGTAAAATTATTTATTACAAGAAATGGAAGTCCATAACAATTAAACGACAGACTCGGATATAAGCGTGACACACAAAATAAATAACACGCACGCTATCCCAATGATGATGATGATGATGATGAGAAGAAGAAGAAGAAGAAGAAGAAGAAGAAGAAGAAGAAGAAGAAACCATGATAATTTGCGCTGTGTCTCGGTTTCAGTATATATAATTCCAGGTTAATAGTTTCCAGAGGTTAAGCAATCAATGAATTTTAACGAGGTTCATACAAGAGTACTCAATACCGAAATAGGGCAAGATGTACTGATTATTTGTTTTACATAAGTATTTATACATCACTACACATTCATGAGCATGTTTCGGTCAGCTAATTACAAGTAACTAGGGGGCTGTTCAGGCGATGTTATTCATAAAAATGTAGAGCCCGTAATAAAAATTGGAAAACATTTCTCTCCCATTTAAATCAGGATGTTCGTCATATTGTATTTTAAAAATAAAACAGGCCAACGGCATTTAAATAAATGAAAAAGAAAGAAGAAAGATCCGGAGGGAATAGAATAACGATATATAAGAAAGAAACAAAGAAAATAATAATAATAATAATAATAATAATAATAATAATAATAATAATAATAATAATAATAATAATAATGAAATAATATAAATAATGAAATAATATAAATAGAATTTAAAATTTTAAATTAAAAATAAAGATAAGAATAATAATAATCGTAATAATAAAATTATAGAATGTAAAATTTTACATCGATAAACAAAATATACAAAGCAAAACAAAAACAAAACACCAAAAACCACACAACAAAATAAAGATAGGAACACGTCTTTATATTGTGGGGGGGCTGACTGAAAAATGCTCATGAATGTGTAGTGACATATAAATGCTTATGTAAAACAAATAAATAATATATATATATATATATATATATATATATATATATAACTACTTAATTTACTCACATAAAATTAATATACGAAAGTATAGATTTATGCGTAAACTTTAAGTATTTACTTCAAAAGTGCTCAATACGTAGGTAGAGCTAGTTAGTAATTTATAAAATATATATGGCAATTAAGCTACACTGAATATTCCGCGTTTCATCCACTCTAGGACTCTTCAGGCTTATGCGCTGAAGAGTCCTAGAGTGGATGAAACGCGGAATATTCAGTGTAGCTTAATCGCCATATATATTTTATAAATTACTACATATATATATATATATATATATATATATATATATATATATATATATATATATATATATATATATAATGAATAAATATCAAAAGCCTATATTCCAAATTTCATTATGTTGACTATCTTACAATTTATTCCTTTAATTCAGTTGACGCTTGCAATTCTTGACAGTATCTGTTTCGTAGCACAATATTAATCACTTAATTATTATATCAATTAGTGAATCTATTTTGCCCTTAACTCATCACCAGAAATAGCAACAATCAATCAAACAAAAGGAAATAAAATGCGTTTGGACATGATTAAAAAAAAATCTGAAAATTGGAAGAGAAGCTGCAACTATCTTACAGTTTGCTTACATTACGCCATTTTTGGACTTAGGACTTATAAGATGGTAAACATCATGAAATTCAAAATATAGACTTTTGTCATTTATTCATTATATGCTTAATAATTACATTGAGCTTCTTAAATAAGGATTGGTATATATAAAAACGGAAATATGAGTGAATAAAGAATATTTCCATATATATATTTTACTAGCATTTTAGCCCGGCGTTGCCCGGGCGTTTGGATGTGTATGTTGAGCAAAAAAAAAAAAAAGAAGAAGTGGTAGTAGGAAGGCAGGCTCGAACCCGTACCGCAAAGGAGGAAAAGAACGGGGTGAAACCTAACGTTTATGCTGTTACGACCACCGCCAAACCGGAAGCGACATTTTTTTAAATTAAGGCTAGACAATCTAAAGGAGAGGATAACTTTCAAAAATATCGGCGAAAAAAGTGACCTCCCCCTGTAGAAATGTGCCTAGTTGTCAGGTCATGTCATATGCTACTGGTACCATGTAACCCAGTACTACCTGCCTCATGACTTGTTTGGTGACGAGGGCGGCTAGTCTCCCTGAAGGATTAAAAACAAGACCTTCCAAAGGGCGAATGAACTCTTTTTCTGGGTCAACGGCCAACTAGCACCGTGTATATTTGTGTGTGTGTATTGGGGTGGAGAGGGCTCCCGTAAGCCGTGGTGAAGGCAACCTTTCAAGGAGAAGCAAATCTCTGATTTAAAAAACCATAAAGCGGAAGACCAGTACCCGCATTAAGCTGGTCTGCAGTTTAATTTGTTGCTGGCTATCTTGCTCTTGCTTGTTGCTGAATCTCAACATTTTGAACCGAGAGAGAGACTTAGCTGTCGTACAAAGCTAAGACTCTGTAACATCATCTTTGTATAGATACTCCCTCAGGTACTTGGGCTCATGGATTTTAAATGTGTGGGGGAGTGGCACTCGTCTGACAAGACGTTGCAATCATCATCAGTTGAAGGGGAAGATATTAATGTTTTTAGTCAATTTTTCGATATTTGTCGCATGTAAGGTCGAACTTTAAAACGATATTGATCTTGGTAAAATCCGTCGCCTCTGTTGAAAGTTTAAGGCAGACATGCAAACAGACATATATACATACATTTATATATCGGTAACTAAAAGTTTTCGACCCAAACTGATGAAAAAGCTTACCCTATCTCTAAATACCCTTTATGTAAAATTTCAAATATTTAGACCAGAAATTGTCTGAGTAATTTGGAAGAGACCGCAGAGGTCAATTTTTTTTAAACTTTGACCCCTATTATGACCCCTTAAAATTTATTGTTTTCGGCTCAAATCAAGTTATTAAGTTAGATCCATGTCCAAGAAACCTATATCTAAAATTTCAAGTGCGTAGACGAAAAATTGTCAGAGGAGTTTGGTAGAGTTCTCAAAGGTCAAATCGTTGAACTTAATCGCCAAATTTCTGGCCAAAACCGATCATGTCGATTTTCCCAAATCTCAGTAACTTGTATATCAAATTTTGAGTCTGTAGACTAAAAATTGACAGAGTTATTGCGTAGGGAAATGTACACAGACACACAGATACACAGACACGTTCACTTATATATATATATATATATATATATATATATATATATATATATATATATATATATATATATAGAGAGAGAGAGAGAGAGAGAGAGAGAGAGTCTAAAGAAGCTTTGAATGAAAAAAAAAATAAAGAAAAATGAAGAATGCATTTTAAATTCCCGGGAAGAAAACTAACTTTAACCTATCTCAGATTTAGCATCTACATAATCCGACTTCTGTATATACGGGGGAGGAGGGGTTAATGTCCATATGTGTGTTACCTATGAAAAAAAAGTTATAGAGAATCTCCATTAAAAATAGAATTGTATTTATGTAAAATTTTCCGGGGAACACATTGGAAATCGACTCAGGCAGTCTACTATCGATGACCTCACAAACAGTCGCTTTCAGTTTGTCATAAGTCAGTACGGAAGTAGTAAGGCTACGAAAAACTGTCAAGAGAATGATCAGGTTAGTGCGCAATCTGGTCTAACCGGAAATATAAAAAAAATTAAAAACAGTCTCCTTCAGTCTCTGACAGACTATGGATACCCACGTAGGGGTGCCTGCTTGTGAAATTTTTGTGGCAGGAGGTGCGCAATCTCCAACCACACCTCTTCTGATTCGCCATTGTTAAATACCAGTGGCAAGTGAAGTGTATGTACAGGACGACTGGAAACAAATACCGGAGATAACCGGAAATATTGAAATATAATAAATGCAAAATGCTTTCCCCCCCCCGCCTTTATTACAATATCAAAACGGTCTACTGTTGTTTCAATTAGCCGATGATACTACACTATAATCTTTTGATTGAAGTTCGACGTTGATATTCGAAACAATTCGTATTAGAATTCATTCTATAATGATAATCTTAAATCACTGTTGATAATAAGTTCAGCCCTTATAAGCATTCAGCTAAAAAGTTAAATTAAAATTCTGATTGGTGTCCGTGTTTTTCTGGTGTCATTTCCTTCTTGGAACGATCTATAAATAATCTAAAATAAGAAAGTTTTGTTTTTTTCTTATGACTTTATGGATTTATACAGGTCTCTGATGAGTTATTTGGTATATACCATTCAACGAAATATGTGTGAGACGTACCATATATCAAATAAAATTATATGAATGTGCTATAAATACGTATACGGTATTTGAATAGGTTTCCAAATTATATATATATATGCTCCGAAAGTGCAACATTAAAAGTATATATACTATTAAAAGGTATATATATATATATATATATATATATATATATATATATATGTGTGTGTGTGTGTGTGTGTGTGTGTGTGTGTGTGTGTGTGTGTGTGTGTGTGTGTGTAATTTATAAAATATATATGGCGATTAAGCTACATTAAATATTTCGCGTTTCATCCACTCTAGGACTCCTCAGGCTTATGCGCGAATTCTGTAGTTGTTTATTGTTTTTATATGCTCCTCTTCTATTGAGATTTTAGTTAGCCAATCCGCTTTCTAGTATCAACCGCGCCCTTCCTATCAGCCAATGGGCATGCATTTTATCGGACAAAGGATCTGTTTTCAAACTAGGTAAGTGTTTTTTTTATTGTTAGTTTATATATAAATATATATATGTGTACATACATATATGCACATATATATATACATATATGTGTGATCCTTTATGTATATTCATGTTTATTTTATTTATTTATTTGTTTATTTTCTATTGATTTTGTTAGTTTTAAAACTATTTTGTATCGTTATCCTAGAGTAATCTTTATCTTGTGAACACAGTTATTTGCTATTTCTCTTCTACAGTTTAATAGATGTTGGGGTTTTTAAAGTACAGGATAGCAAATTTTTCATTTCGCATAAATCTATACTTTCGTATACTAATTTTATGTGAGTAAATTAAGTAGTTATATATATATATATATATATATATATATATATATATATAAATTTTAGCTCATTAAAAATGGGCAAAAGTTATTGTCCGTTGATTTAGAATGAGTGATTTATGCCAAACTTCTAGAGTACCGTGGTAACTAACCCATTCTAATCGCCATTAATGCGTAACTATGCATTGAACGGATAACATAATACGTAGTTTGCTGCTTTTTATCATAAAGGTGCATACAAATTATCAATTAGATCGGGCTAATAGTTTACGAGAAAGGGTGGAAGGGATAGACAGACCAACGGACACATTAAGAGAAATATAATTTATAAATTCAATAGATTAGTAATATTGCTGAGAACATTTTTGCGTGTTAGACAATGTTTAGTTCTTCAAAGTAAAAATTTATTTAATGCAAAAAATTTGATAGAACGAAATTGTTCTTATTAAAAAAAAAAAGAAAACATCTTCATCTTGTCTGAATTTAGTTGAACTCGGTTGTAACTTACAAAAGCGACTATCAGGCAATTTACCGGTTATTTATTTGCTTCCCCACTTAACAAATTAGGCACAAGGCCCTTTTTTTAATGTGGAGAGTGAAGGGGAGGAGGACCAGTTCCTCCGAGAGGGAACTGGATAGTGACAATTGGTATGAAGGGTTTCCCCTACAATGACCAATAACTGATTGCTCAAGAGCAATGGTCTGATATGTGGGGTTGCCCCCACATATGGTCTTTGATTGCAGTATCTGCCGGAACAGATACTACACTTTGAGATTCATGCCCAGCCCCCGCAGAGACCAAGCGAGTTATCAGGCAATTTACCAATCTGCTTGTCATTCAAAGTTACGGTTAAAAAACTGTGAGAAGAGTAATAAGGGGCAGTTTTACAGGGGTGATATCCACATCTAAAAAAAAACATCTGATTGACAGGTGCTTTGATGAATCAATTGAATTCAAAAACGAAATTTCAAATACTCACTTGGCGTTGAACCAGTCGAGTTCTTGCGGAAAATATTTATAACAGGTGCCATTGTAACTTTCCCATCCTCGATCGTTGTCGCAATGAAAGGGCAAATCTAAATAAAGAAAATAAGTTAGGATCACTGGATTGAAACAAAATTAAAACCGCCTCGGTCTAGAAAGATTTCTTCTTCGAGACAGAGTGCATAATATAAATGAAAAGTATAACATAATGCATATGAGCACGTGGGAAAGGATCAACAGCAGTGAAGGATAGCTGGCTTGTAAAGAGATTAGCAACAGCAGCAGGAGCCGAAAAAGGCTCATATGCAAATTAGGAAGTGTGCGTGAGAAGAAAACGAAGAAAAGAAGAAAAATGTACTTCGTGATCGGAAGCAAGAAATTCGACGTTGAAGAAAATAGACGTATAAAGTCGACACGTGAATGGACCGGCTGTGCCTAGCATGTGGTCGCAAGAAAGAGAAACGCGTGTCTGTCTACAATGGACAGGTGACTTTTTTTTAAGCTATGCCGAAAGAAAAAATGTCGACCTGGATTTTGTTTATTTATTTATTTACAGTTTTATTTCTATGAATTACTAAAGCAACGCGTAACGGCCACGTTACAAAAGCAAATGGGCTAGGCATTCTCGATTAAAAACATTAAATATTATAACCAAACATATAAGTTTACTTGCATTCTTTGTGAAAGTGTAAAATATTACATTTTCGAATCTAAATCTAAATGGCGGTTAAAAGCATCCGTCTTATGAGAATATACTTTTAGTTCTTCGGCAACGTTCTCTCCCATACTTTGGGGGGGGGAATCTTTTGTCAATTATAAGTAAACAGTCTGAAAATATATTCGCTAAAAAAAAAACGAATAAATATTTGACATTTTAACGCAAAATGATAACCAACAGTTTCTCATTTTTGAAACGGTAAAATTGGGGTTGTGGCATTATTGTTTTTTATGAGTCAATTTCATTTTTATTCTTTTTTTTTTTTTAATATAGATAAGAGTGGGGGAATGTACGATTTCAATTTTTTTTTTTTTTTTTAATTTTAGGAGGAAAGGGGGGGGAGCTTTTTCTGAATTCTGAAATTATTAACCACTTGACAAAATTCCAAAAAAATAAAGATAATGGAAAATTCCCGTATTTAGCAAAGCTTTTTAAAGTTAGTTTCATGTATTTCCGTTTAAAATGTAAATGTGCGTGTAAAGAATGTACTATTTAAAAAAATTTCATTTTGTTGGACATTTTTTAAAGCAGGGGATTCTCAATTCTGAAATTAGCGACAAAAACGAAAAAAAAATATGATGACAAATTCCCGCGTTTCAGCTAAATGAACGTGCAGTATTTGTTCTGACACTACACTTCATCTTTTCTGTCATCGGCCAGTGCAGAAGAAATCCGTATAGACTAAGACCATTTTTACTTTTGTCCAAATCAACAGTGCCCCTTTCGAGGGAGTTGAAGATTTCCTCCGTTAAAAACCGACATTGTGTCTAACTCTGCCCTCGTGGGGTGGTAAGTAAACAGAGAACAAAGATATCAGACTATGTATCATTAATTATCATATCCGTGCGTGTATGTCACCTATTTAGTGACAGTGGAATGTTTTGATTTGTTTTCCGGCATATCAATGCCGGAAATGAAAACAATCAAATCCTCCTTGGGCCATTTAATGCCAGATGAATATATTTTCGTTTCCCCCGATCTTAAAACACCATACACGTTCATCTAGTGTATACATTCACGTATATATTATAGTTTTGATCTCTTATTCTGCAAAGTCGACATTCGCCTGAAGAAACCTGATGTCAAATTCACTTTCAAATTGAGTTCTCGTGTGTATTCCGTACATAAGAGAATAACGACAAGCACTGCTGTATCAATTTTTTTTCTTTTTTTACATGGAGGTCACCACTTATCAAGGCCTGGAAGCCACTTGGAGATAAGGGTTATTGCGTGTACAGTAATCAATGGGATATTATCGTAGTAATCTTTAGTATTGGAGATTTGATAGTGTGTCTTACTTAAGGGAGCGGTTCATCAGGAATTTGTTTATGTTGAACTTGAAGACATAAAAGTTGTAGTCAGGTGGGAAACAGGCAAACGGGAGAGAGTTCCACAGTCGTGCACTTCTAAGAAAGAAGCTTTGCTCATGGAATATACGCTTTGATTTAGGCACAGATAAAGAGTGGGGGTAAACTACTGACAGTGGTTTCAGCTAGACGGGTGTTTATCGTGAAGATTGACGAGGGGAGACCAGAGATTGGAGCTCAGACGAGTACTTGACATGGAAAGTGAGACAAGTGAGAAAGGTAAGTGGAATTGACGGGGTGGTTTTCTCGAATTCGATTGGCAGTTGACTCAAGAATTATGGAAGGCAGAAGAAATTTACTCAATTGGATCTGCGTTCCAAATCATGGACCAGTGAGAGAAAGGGGAGACAGAGAACGAGGATGACTATTTAATCATATTTTGTAACTATTTCAATTTGTATTTATTTTCAGTGGCCACGTAAATCGGGAATTACATGTTTTGGTTTGTAAAGCTGAAGGAAAGATTCGTCATTTTTCTTCCTATGTTTAAGTTTTAAATAACTTTTTCTCTTTCGGTTTGTCTGTCACGTTTAACTTTTAAATAACGTTTTTTACTCTTAGTTTTTCTGCTACGTTTAAGTTGCAATTAACATGTTGTCTTTAAGTTTGTCTAAGTTTTAAATGAAATCTTGGCGATTTTTTTCTATCACGTTTTACATCTTGTCTTGCAGTTTATCTGTCACGTTTAAGTTTAAGTTTATGTAGTTTGTTTGAAGCATTGTTTAACGTGTATATAAAAGAATTTTAGGTTTATAGGATGCAGAATAATGCAGAGATTTAGCAAATAGACACCAACTAAACTTATGAGGCAATGGCGAAACAAACAAGCGTGTATATATGTACGATTTTATATATATATATATATATATATATATATATATATATATATATATATACTAGCAGATGTACCAGGCATTGCCCGGTATAAAACGTAACGTTAAATTCCTTTTATCTAAAATGAAGTAAAAAAAAAAAAAACGGAATGCATGCGAGTATTATGTTTTTCTAAACAGTTCATTTTCTTGTAAGTAAAATAAAAAAATATTCGAGATGAGATCGAAACCAAAACCTAAAGACAGTGAGTCAAGTGCGATAACCATTAGGCCAGCTTGGCACTATCTTTTAGCAGTGTTTTCGGACCAACTTATTCTTAACATAAGGAAGTTGTCATGTGAACAATTCGCGCAGGCGCAGTCGTGGAACAGTTGGCAAACAGATAAAATCCAATAACCTCCAATTTTGCAATCCCCTTATTAGCACTTTTTTCGGATAAAAACCGATTAAAACGTTTTCCACATGTTTGAATACCCTATATACTAAATTTCAAATCTGTACATCAAAACTTCATTGAGTATATAGGTTGAAAGTTGTCCAAACACACACATTCTCACTTTGTGTGTGTGTGTGTGTGTGTGTGTGTGTGTGTGTGTGTGTGTGTGTGTGTGTGTGTGTGTGTGTGTTTGTGTGTGTGTGTGTGTGTGTGTGTGTTTTTGTGTGTGTGTGTGTTTGTGTGTGTGTGTGTGTGTGTGTTTGTGTGTTGTGTGTGTGTGTGTGTGTGTGTGTTTGTGTGTGTGTGTGTGTGTGTGTGTTTGTGTGTTTGTGTGTGTGTGTGTGTGTGTGTGTGTTTGTGTGTGTGTGTGTGTGTTTGTGTGTGTGTGTGTTTGTGTGTGTGTGTGTGTGTGTTTGTGTGTGTGTGTGTGTGTGTGTGTGTGTGTGTGTGTGTGTGTGTGTGTGTGTGTGTGTGTGTGTGTGTGATTTCTTCCGGTTTGTTTGTCACGTTTAAATATTAAATAAAATTTCGTCTTTGTGTGTAACGTTTGAGTTTTAAACAACATTTTGTCATTCGCGTTAAGTTTAAACTAATACTAGGAGGCCGCCCAGCATTGCCCGGTCTAAAATACGCTTAAATCTGATATTTTTATAAATGCAGATTTCGTATTTATTATTATATTATATTGGACCCAATATATAGTAATGATTTAAAAAGTTTTTAAAAAATGACGTACGCCACCAACGAGAATCGAAACCAAAACGTTTAGCTTGCGATTTACTTTGTCCTTTGGCGTTAATGTCTGAGTTATGAAGACAGGTTTGCTGCAAGGCTAAAATTTCAAACATGAACCAATAGCTATTACCTTACGCATGCATATTCGTAATGTTGTCGTTTGAGCTTTACCTGGCAAATTCCATTTTTTTTTAATTTTCACTTTTCCACCGATTTTCCTCAGCTAAAACACAAATATAAAGCTTCGCATGGGTTCGAATATCCTATACATTAAGTTTCATATCTATAGACAAAATTGACAGAGGAGTTTGGTAGGTATTTTTTTAAATAAATATATATACGCATACATAGACATATAGAGAAAGAGGTTTGTGTTTACTATAAACTTTTTTACGCAAATATAACGCAAGTATAAATCATGTAGAATATCTGCATGAATATAATTACACGTAATATTTCACTAAAGATTAGAAAACCGAAAAAAAATGAATGTTTAAAAGAATATGCAAATTAGCTAGATCTTTTGCAGATGAATACAATTCCACGACACCTATATAACAAAGTTGTATTTTCTTTTTAAATAAATAGAAAAAAAGGGTTTTTAATATAAATATCAATAGACAAAAAAAAATTATAGAAGTATAGATTTTGTCTTTCAGTTTGTCTGTCACGTTTAATTTTTAAATAACATTTGTCGTTTTGTCTGTCATGTTTAAATTTTAAATAAAATTTCCTCCGTTCGGTTTGTTAGTCACGTTAAAGTTTTAAGTAACATTTTATCTTTCGGTTTAAGTTTAAATTAACATTTTGTATTTCGGTCTGTATATTACGTCTAAGCTTTCGATAACATTTTGTCTTTCAGTTTGTCTGTCATGTTTAAGTTTAAAAAGATGTCTAGTTATTCTGTTTGTCTGCCGCATATAAATATTGAAGAATATTTTGTCGTTTTGTTTGTCACGCTTTAAGTTTTAAATGACATTTTGTCTTTCGGTGTGTCTGTCATGTTTATTTTAAATTAACATTTTTTTTTTAGTTTTGTTTTGTTTGTCTTTAAGCTTGAAATACCATTTTGTATTTCTGTTTGTCTGTCACGTATAAGACTTAAATTAACATTTTGACTTTCGGTTTCTGTGTCACGTTGGAGTTTAAATTAATATTTTGTATCTCAGTAATTCTGTCACGTTTAAGTTTTAGACAAAATTTCGTCTTTTTATTTGTCTGTTTAAAAAAAAACATTTTATCTGTCGGTTTGTTCGTCACGCTTTTCAGTTTGAAATGTCAGTTTCATCAATAAAAGTGTCTCATTATTTCTTGCCATTTTTCATTGGCGTCATCTTCTTATCTGACTTGTAACCTGAGCGATATTTTTAATGTTATCAAGTCATATTCCAAGTTGGTAATTAAATTCAATCCATAATACAAAGCCGTCGGGTAAAAAGTTTGGCAGGCGAACTGTTATTAATCCGATGTCAAATCGCTCTCCGCTGGGAGTCTAACACTTGTGGCATAAAATGACTGAACTAATGGAGATTGCATTTCAATAATCGTTGCTAGACTGCGTACATACATACATACATACATACATGCATACGTATGTATGTGCATTACAGAAAATCAGAACAACATCGGCACCGTCGGTTTCAAATCCAAAGAAACGAACCTACAGTTGGTATTTTACAACAGACCTCTACATAGCCTGTTTGTGTGTGCCGCCCCTATATATATATATATATATATATATATATATATATATATATATATATATATATATATATATATGTATGTATGTATGTATGTATGTATATATATATATATATATATATATATCAAAATTTTAAAAAAGATCAGAAAAACATATATATATATATATATCACAGAAGATCAGAAAAACATCGGTACCGTCAGCTTCCAATGCAACACAAAGGGGACCACTCTTTACTTGACTGTTTATATTGGACTCTCTAAAACCTATGTTTATATCTGGCTCACTGAAAATGAATCATAGCGCCAAACATATGAATCATAAAATCGTTGCTCAAATGCACTCACACACGCATTATATATATATATATATATATATATATATATATATATATATATATATATTTATATATATATATTATATATAGGGAGAGAGAGAGAGAGAGAGAGAGAGAGAGAGAGAGGGAGGGAGAGCGAGAGAGGTAGAGAGAGAAAGAAGAAGCAGTGGTTCCATTGTATAGGAACAGCCTACTGTGGTTGACTTTAAGCCGCCGCCCCCCGTTAGTTGTTATAAAAAGGGGTTGTTATAATAACAATGCAGATAACGAGGTTCTTGATAGTATTATTATTATTATTATTATTATTATTATTATTATTATTATTATTATTATTATTATTTTATTTTTTTTTTTACTCAATAGTCACACAAGCCATCATCAGATATTGCTCTTTGAGAACAACTTTTGGTATTATTATTATTATTATTATTATTATTATTATTATTATTATTGTTATTATTATTATTATTATTATTATTATCATTATTATTATTATTATTATTATTATTATTATTGTTATTATTATTATTATTATTATTTTTTTTTTTTTTACTCAATAGTCACACAAGCCATCATTAGATATTGCTCTTTGAGAACAACTTTTGGTGGTGGTGGTGGTGGTGGTGGTGGTAGTATTATTATTATTATTATTATTATTATTATTATTATAATAATAATAATGATAATAATGATAATGATAATAATAATAATAATAATAATAATAATAATAATAATAATAAAGAAGAAGAAGAAGAAGAAGAAGAAGAAGAAGAAGAAGAAGAAGAAGAAGAAGAAGAAGTAACAGAAATGTAAGAGAGAATTGGAGAGGAATACCTCAGGAGAGCAAGAAAACTTCTGGATAACAAAGTATATAGCAGAAACCTATTAAAAGGTATAAATACATGGGTAGTATTACTAGTCAGATACTCTGGACCGTTCATAAGACCAGGAAACTCATAACCATGCACAACTCACTGCACCCAAAGAACGATGTTGAACGACTCTACGTGAAAAGGAAAGACGGCGGGAGAGGACTGGACTGTGTGAATGACGCCAAAAAAGAACTAGAAAAATACATAATGCAAAACACTGAAAGGATAATTATGACAGCGAGAGACACTGAACTAAAAGCAACCAAACAGAAAACAGAGAAACAAAGAATAAGACAATAAAAGAAAAACGGGAAAAGAATGCAGGTTGCTACCCCATTATATGACACAACTGCATCTCGAACGCATAGATAAATGGTACAAGCATAAGCTGGCAACAGTAATTGAACGCGAATTATAAAATCTTATATGATATGAACATACAAACGAATAAACCCATCCAAGCAAGGAGACCGGATGTCATAATAATTACCAAGAAAGAAAAGTATTGCTACATCGTAGACTTTGCTGTTTCAGCTGACCATATGATGAATACCAAAAAAAAAAGAAAAGGAGAAACGAAGTAAATACACAGAGCTAGCCAAAGAGTTGAAAGAGATATGGATGATGAAGAAAATCAAGATAGTACCTATAATAGTAGGAGCACTGGGAACAATTTCGAAAAACTTTGAAAAAAGAATGGGAGAAATTTGAATCAGAGGAATGACTAGAAAGATACAACGAACTATAATGATGAAAACAGCTGAAATGTTGAGGAAACCCCTTGAATGCGGAGACTAACACACATGAGCCACGCGTGTGGGCCAGACAAACTGCTGAAGAGGCAAAACATGAAGAAGCGTTACATGGAACCAAGAACATTTAAACTGCATATCTACAAATTCTATATCCCTCTCCCCGTCCCCTCCCATTTCTCTATAATCGCCCCCAACCATTCAGAAAAGTGATGCCAAATAGTCGAGAAGGGTTAAGGAGGATGGAAGGACTGAGAAGAGATCACTGACTAGACCTCCGCTGGTGAAGATCTGGGACCTGGGAGGCTTATAGCCACTCAAATTCCAGTGGATACCAATCGTCGCTACCAGCGAAAAATCAATGCTAAGAGGCTGTTGCGATAATGCAAATTTATTTGCAAATGTTATTGAAAGAGGTGGAAATCTGGGGAGACTTGTTGGCATTCAGCTTCCAGGGAACACCACGGGGTGCTTTCAAGGAGAGATCTTTGATGACCTGTGTGAAGGCTCCTTGTGGGCTAACAATAATAGAGATACCGCAAAGAAGAACAATACAAGAAACGATGAAACCAGAAACAAAAAAAAATCATAAGAAAATAAAAGTGGATGATTCATAAGAATGACAAGACGAGAGAATTATGATACACTTGGGTATGACCAAAAAACTACACATGAAAAGAGAAGCAGAATCTCTATTGACAGCTACACAGGATAATGCGATTAGAACTAACCATATATAAGCTAAAATAGACAATTATAGACTCTGTGGACAAAGAGACGAAACGATAAACCACATAATATGTGAATGCAACAAACTAGCCCCAAAGGAATATAAGGACAGACATTAATGTATGGAGAAGACATCGTCCTGGCAGTTCTGTAGACCACTGCACCTCGAACATAGGAACAAATGGTTCAAACACAAACCCAAGACAGTATTGCCAAACGGAAACCACAAAATCCTTTGGAAAATGGAAGTACAAACAGATAAACTCATCCAAACTAGAAGACAGGACGTCATAATAATTAACAAGAAGAAAAGAATTTACCAAATTGTAGACTTTGCTGTTCTAGCAGACACAGATTTAAAATTAAAGAGACAGAAAAACGAAACATATGCGGCATTTGCCAAAGAACTGAAATATGGAATATGGAACCTGAACAAAGTCAAGATAATACTGATAGTTGTAGGAGCATGAGGAACAGTCCTAAAGAATTTAGGAATCAAGAGGAATACTCACACTATGCAACGGATGGCAATGCTGAAAACAGCTGAAATCTTAAGAAAGCATCTCAAGTGCAGTAATTAATGAACATCAGTGATAAACGCTAATGGGTCATATAGAAAATGCAACAGGAGTAAAAAAAAAAAAAAGCCACCAAAAAAACTGAAACCATAAAATTATAAATTGAGTATACCCCCCCCCCATAAAAGAATTGTAGTGCTGGCATCGACTGACATTATACTATACAGTCGAGAAATTTCAAGGAGAATGGAAAGAGCGACTGTGGAGAGAAAATACTAACAAAACCTCCACTGGATAGATGCTAAGGAGGCTGGGACCTTCAGGGGGCTTATTGACACCCAAATTCCAGAGATGACCAATGGTCATTGTGAGCGAGAATTCAATGCAAATCACTGATGCGATAACGCAAATTTAATTGCAGAGATTATCGAACGAAATGGAGAGTAGTGACAATTTATGGAGACTTGTTGTCATCCAGACTCCAGGGAACATCACCGATAGTTGTCACTGAACAATCTCTGATGATGACCTGTG